>NC_134086.1:49572209-49875239 GCF_000715075.1 Nicotiana tabacum
TGCATGAGATAAGTTATAGCAAGTTATTAGCTAATAATATGGAAAAATTCAATCTCACATTTATATCAAAATAATTCACCTAATTCCTTGAGCCAAAAAACTCTTATTAATAAAAAAGAGCAGCAAAGAGACATTACAGTATGTTCCAAAATAAAGGGCTCTTCCTAACAAATTAATTTCTGTTAAGAAATATAGCTAAAAGTAACAATATAAAACAAGAAGATAAGAGAAGAAGAGAAGTTATTATTTCATCAAGTGTTTAAGTGTGTATAGTGTGATGGCCAAGCCCTCTATTTATAGAATGACAATAAGGTAATACAAAAGGATTTCATGAAATGGTATTAACTATTGAGATCATGGGAGAGATCATGGAGGAGGTTATAGAGATATGAGAGTTACAACTATAATGGTGAAGAATAGTGGGAGGTTAATGGAGAAGAGTAGTGAGAGTAACTTCTTTAGGAGTTATAGACATCCACTACAAAATATAATATTTCATAACACTCCCCCTTGGATGTCTATAGATAATGTACCTTGTTAAAACCTTACTAAGAAAAAACCCTGTAGAAAAAAATCTTAGTGAAGGAAAAAGAGTACACATATCTTGTAATATGCATTACTTGCTGCCTCATTAAAAACCTTGCGAGGAAAATCCAGTGGGATAAAATCGTAGCTAAGGGAAAAAGAGTATAGTGTGTATGTGCCTCCCCTGATGAAAACATCACTTTACTTCTCGGAAACGACGAATTCCAAGCTTGTATAACAACTTCTCTAATATTGAGATCAGCAATGCCTTGTGAAGAAGTTTGTCAAATTGTCACTTGAACAAATCGGTTGAACAACGATCATGTCTAAAATAGAACTTTGGTAAAATATGCTTTATTTTGTCTCCTTCGATAGTCCTTCTTTCAATTGAGTTATGCATGCAGTATCATCTTCAATATAATTAGAACCGTGTTGAATATCATAATATGGCAGTACCCTCACAGATAACGAACTATGCCCTGCATTTGTATAACCAACAAAACCTAGACAATATTTATTAGAATAAACAAATCTATATCAAGGATTCCTTTTGCAATATCACACTAATCGTATTTTAATATCTCCACATAGGCTTTATACTTTTAGGTGTTGGGACTATCCGTCCAACTTCACATTTTTCAAATGAAGTCAATTTTTGTGGCATATTTTTCATGTCAATCATTTATCTATCCAAATTCCATGACCGATTTGAGCTCAAGATCCTCGTCAATATTAATAATATTGAGCGCTATATTCTATCAACAATATCGTCGACGATCATTTTATATCGGTTCCATCACCACTCAATAAAAACATAACTTATCGAGATCTTAATAGTTTCAGGTACCTGAGCCTCTCTTATGAGGTTTTATAAAGTGTTATGTCGTGGTGGTCTTATAGAGCACTTGCCTCTTAGTATGACCATCTTTATTATTTTCTCCTCACCTTCTTCAAGGAGTTTTATCTTTTGAACCGATTTGTCTATTACGCTTCATG
The DNA here is from genome assembly GCF_000715075.1 of Nicotiana tabacum. Taxonomy (NCBI): domain Eukaryota; kingdom Viridiplantae; phylum Streptophyta; class Magnoliopsida; order Solanales; family Solanaceae; genus Nicotiana; species Nicotiana tabacum. The sequence goes on from NC_134086.1 coordinate 49,573,731, forward strand.
CGTGCCATAAACTATGTCCATCATGGAATTTATTCTATTTGGAGCATTAACAGCTGAAATATGACATTTAGTTTTGGGTTACCAAATGTACCTGGCAATATTTTTGGAAATGAATTATCACTTGAACTTCAAGTTCACATTTTCTTGTACGAGGATCTAGATGTATTCATAATAATTCATTCCATGTATCACTTTTTCAGCTGCCCATTTTCTCTCCCTAATGTTGGGATCGCCAACACATTTCTCAACCTTCTTTGGGAACCCACCTTTATACATTATGGTGGGATAATTAAATCATATAGCACATCCATATTTCTAGATGAAAATTATTTTGTTCCTGACCCTGAACCAATTAGGATAGGGAAAATTTATCATAACTTGTTGGCTAGATGCGTACAAGTGTTGTTGTATATTAAATAATATACCTCATACCAAATTTCTATTTGGGAGTTTTATTCTCATAACACATGATTTAGCTTAATTGAGGGTTACAGTTTCTGCTAAACCAACTTGGATTTAAACCAGCATTATCAAGATAAATTATCATAATTTTTATTCTAGAACTGTGCTCTAATAATTTGAGCAAGCAACCTTGCAAAAGCCAAACTGCAAGTTGATAACAAACGTACATGTGACCATAAAATAGATGCATCTATTAAAATCATGTAATAGTAAACGGTCCACATGGCAGGTGATTGGACCCGTACATATATATCACCTTTTATTCGTTCCAGAAATCAAGGGATTCAATCCCAACCTTAACTGGTATATCATAAGAATAAGCAGCACAAGCGAATTCTTGAAGAACCTTCTATTTCTTCAATATATGCCAATGTGAGTTCTCAATCAATTTTTGCGCATCATAATTGAATCGGGATGGCCAATCGGTCATGCCAACTGTTGTTTATTTCTGTAAACATTTAATTTGCTATAACATGTGATTCCATCATCATGTTTATACATTTGTGGTACAAATAGAAGTAAAGTCAGGTAACCTTTCATATTTACCCGGTATGATTATAGTAATATGAAGATATTCAATCTTCCTTTCATTTAGAGCCTCAATATGCCAACCACTTTGGCTAATATCTTTGAAACTCAAAAAGTTTCTTTTGAGATTTACTACAACACCAATGCCATAAATAATTTTATTTATCCGGGTAGTAATAAATTTGCTCTTTCGGAGCTCTCAATAATTTTGTACTATAAGGGGTCGTTTGGTAGGATGCATTGGATAAGCTAATGCATGTATTAACTTTGTGTATTAATAATACATTGTTTGGTATACATTTTGAACATATGCATTAGTTATGCAAGCATTAGTTATACATCCTATTTGGTATTATCCTATGCATAACTAATGCATAGAAAGCAATGATATTAGCAATGCAATGAGTTTTAATGCATGCATTAGCTTAGTTAAAGACAAAATTGTCCTTCAAAATTTATGCTTGATTAAAATATGCTAGTTAGTATATTAATGCAAGTTCAAAATAATTCAAATAGTGAAAAATAAAATTATATCCCTAGTAAATAAATAAATACTTAACATATTTCCTTTTTTATAAATAAATATTTAATTTAATTTTACAATGTAGGTAGACAAATAAAATATTTTTTTTAACTTTTTCATATAAAAACATTTCTCAATATGTGTTTCTTTTCAAAAGTTAGAGTGTGGACTAGTTTTTGAGGGCATTTTTGTAAACAAATAATTCTTTTAGAAACTGTGCAATGCTTTAATACATCAAACGGAATAATGGATAAGAAATATGGCAGCATAACTAATACCAGCATAACTAATGCAAGCATAACTATTACCAACATTACTAATACACCCAATTTAGCATTATTCTTATGCACCCTACCAAACGACCCCAAAGATCTTTTATAACACCATCCAATTGGTGAATTTTTCCTCCACGGAGAAAATTATCTTATCATTGTCACAATCAAAATCATCATAGGCAAGAGTTGTTTCTTGCTTTACTTTTGCCTTTAATAATTTTTTTATAAGGCATGTCAAAATATTTTTGGCGTACCACATGTACACGACCAATGACATATTCATGTAACAACACAGTAATATTCATGATCTTTCTTTCTCTCAAACCTTCCTTAGAGATGAGTTGTGATATTTATCCAACCATGCATATGCACATTCTTATGCATAATTTTTATCACATATATATTTCAACATTTACTTTCAGGAATGAGCTTGCATTTACAATGCTTATCACAAGTCGCATTCTTTCAACAAAAAAAAAAAGAACAATAATCGTCTGAGCATGCTTATTATTTTCATACCACATTGATGGCAAATATACCTTCACATTTTGAAGGAATATTTTGAGAACCCTTATTATTCTCATTTTTACAATTACCATAATAATGACTATTATTATTTATCAATGACACGCCCATGTTCATTGGTCAACCTCTTGTCTTCATTAGACTTATTATGCACTACTACCACATTCACTTCAAGAATGTTGCAAATCAAGTAGGACAAGCTTCATGCTTTTTCATGAAAAATACATTATTTTACTTTAGTCATCATTATATCATCAATATGGTGCATTGGAAATCAAACCCAATGTTTTACCCCTATAAAGGCAGATTAGGCCATAATGAGTTGGAGCTTAAATCCATCCTTTATCATCATGGTGCAACAGGACTCGCACCCGATGTTTTCTCCTTATGGTATGCTGGGACTTGAACCCACCGTCTTACCCTTAACCAATGTCATAATAGACCAAAGTGTACTATGACTCACCCTTGAGATTTTAATCATGGGGTGCTTTGACAATACTGCACCGAAGGTCACAACAAATAGGAAAAGCAGCGTAAATTACTTACGTTTAATCTACAATACTGTCTTTTTTTTAATATCCTTTTTATGAAAATCAAATTTCTAATTCAAATGCCTTGTGTCATCGTATACTTTCCATCAATTGCCAAAAGGTGACTGCCCACGAACAGGTATAATACACAAGCAAATCAAAAGATTGGCTGCAATAGCACAAAAACTTAAGTCAACATTTCACATGACAGTCGTCTAATGTAAAAAAGGAAAAAGTGTTAGATCCCACTTGGCAGAACATTATCATGGAGAAATAGATAATTATGAGATTAGTAAAGATAAAATATGAATGAACTAGAAGGATGTAAATGTATGTGGGTCGTTTTAGAAATAAATTCTGTATTCCGAGGCCTTAAAAACCTTTTTCTGTCTCACCTCGATTTGCGTGCACAGTCCGGGCGTGTAGCCGAAAAGCCATTATATGAAAATTTGTGAAAAATGATGAATTTTGCCTTTAAAATGAATTTAAGTTGAGTTCAGTCAATATTTTTGGTAAACGGACCCGGACCCATGATTTGACGGTCCCGAAAAATATGGGATTTGGGCGTATGCCCGGAATCAAATTCCGAGGTCCCAAGTCTGAGAAATAAATTTTTAAATAAAATTATTTTCTGGAATATTTATGAGTTTTTGGAAATAAAATGTGTTTGAAATTTGATGGTATCGGGCCCGTATTCTGGTTTCGGAGCCCGGTACAGGTCTTATATGTGATTTAAGTTGAGTCTGTGAAATTTGGTAAGAAACGGACATGAAATGACATGAAACGGACCTTATTTGAGAAAATTGGAAAAATTTGATGTTCTTAAGTGATTTCATGATTTTGATGCTAAATTATAGTTGTTGATGTTATTTTCGTGATTTGAATGCACGAGCAAGTCCGTATGATATTTTTAGGTTGGTGTGGTTTGGATCCCCGAGGGCTCGGGTGAATTTCGAAAAAGCCATAGAGTGAAATTTGCACTTAGGAATTTGCTGATATGTTGCAGGCTTGCAGGCCTGCAGGCTTCGCATTTGCGAAGTCTGGCTCGCAAATGCGAGCAATGTGTCACAAATGCGAGAAGTGGCCTGGGTTGCCTTGATCGCAAATGCGAAGTAATTGTCGCAAATACGACATCGCAAATGCGAAGGCAGTATCGCAAATGCGAAGAGGCTTGGATTCCTCAGGGTTCGCAATTGCAAACCCTGGTCGCAATTGCGACATCTGCGATTCGCAATTTTATAACTTAGCCGAAAATCTTTTATTTTTCACACTCTTTTAGAACCAAAACACTCTTGGGCGACTTTTCAAAGACAACATCTCTTCCAAATCGATTGTAAGTCATTTCTAACTTTTTTTCTTTAATCTTCAACATCTTTTCACATGATTTCAACTCAAAATCAATGATTTTCATTGGGAAAATTGGGTGTTTTGGGTAGAACCTAGGTTTTTTAAATTTTGGGGATTTGGACCACGATTTGAGGTCCGATTTCAAAACAAATTATATATTTGGGTTCGTGGGGGAATGGGTAATCGGGGTTTGATTCGAACCTCGGATTTTGACCATGTGGGACTGGGGGCGATTTTTGACTTTTTGAGAAAAACTTTAGAAAACCTATTTTCATGCATTGGAATTAATTCATTTAACATTCATTGATATAATTAAGTAACTTGTGGCTAGATACGAGCGAATCGGTGGTGGAATCAAGGGGTAAAGCGATAGTTGAGACTTGAATTGTGTTCGTGGCATTGAGGTAAGTGTTTGGTCTAACCTTAGCTTGAGGGATTAAGAGTCGTGTCCTATTTACTATGTGTTAATTGTTGAGTACGACGTATAGGCATGGTGACGAGTATCTATACGTTGGTGTCAAGCATGCCCGTGAGTCTTACATTATGATTATTTTGACTCCGCTTGTATTGTTCATGCTCTTTTGTAATGATTTCTATTGTTGAGTAAAGTTTGTGAATGAAATAGTGGTATTTGAGTATTGAAGAGCGTTGGCTCAAGTTGTATAATAAATTGGGGAAGTATAATTGGCAGTTGAACCTTATAGAGCATTGTCTCAAGTCGTGAAGTGAGTTGTGAAGTAAAAGTGAAAAAGAGAAGAGAATTATTATATTTTCTCCCTTGCCGGAATGTTGTTGCTTTTAATGCTATCTCCCTTGCCGGGATGTTGATATTTTTGATATTGTTCCCTTGACGGGATTTGATTGTTGAACTATTGTTCCCTTGCCAGGATTTTTATTGTAATTTCATTTATTTCCTTGCCCTATTGCTTGTGATTGTTGTTTGGATGACTGTTAAAGCACTAAGGGTGATGCCGTATATTGCTTTGGTGAGAGAGTGTTAAAACACGAAGGGTAATGCCATGTATGATTTTGTGAGGAAGAGTGTAAAGCACGAATGGTGATGCCGCACACGATGTACAATTCCGTGCCGATTATATTGATTTTTGGTGAGGACGAGAGTAAAGCACGAAGGGTGATGCCGTGCAGTTTATATTGATTCTTATGGTGAGGACGAGAGTAAAAGCACGAAGAGTGATGCCGTGCACTTGTTTGATTCCCGATTCATGCTGATAATTGAGATATGATGTTCCTTGTATTTACCTGTTGTCTTTTTATTCTTAATTGATGTTTCCCCGCATCATGTTTCCCCCTCCCATACTTAACTGTACATTACTGTTCTTCTTTTCCCACGGTATATTATTTAACTGTACAGGTTATTTGGTAGTCTGGTCCTATCCTCGTCACTACTTCGTTGAGGTTAGGCTAGGCACTTACCAGCACATGGGGTCGGTTGTGCTGATACTACACTCTGCACTGTGTGCAGATCCCGGCGCAGCAGCTTTTGGACCTAAGCTTTGGGTGGCTGCCTTCAGTCCATACGGAGATCCAAGGTAGTCCTGCAAGTGTCCGCAGGCCCTGGAGTCTCCCTCTATCCCTTCATCCTATTTCATTTACGTATTTCAGAAACACTATATTATTTTTTTTCAGACTTTGTTTATAGCATCCTAGACCGTCTGTGGAGTGTGACACCAGTTCTGGGTAGTCTTTGTTTAAGAGATTGTATCAGACATTTAAATGGTTTATGGTTTTTTCCGCTTGTTTAAATTCCGCTGTTTATATACTGTTGTTTCATAATTGTTAAAGGATTAAAAATGGGAAATAGGTAAATTGCTCAAATGTTGGCTTGCCTAGCTTTCATTAGTAGGCGCCATCACGACTCCCGAGTTTGAAAAATCCGAATCGTGACAAGTTGGTATCAGAGCTCTAGGTTACATAGGTCTCACAATTCACAGACAACCTTAGTAGAGTCTGAGGGATCGGTGCAGAGACATCTGTATTTATCCCCAGAGGATACAGAGTTAGGAAAATCTTCACATCTATTCTTTCCTGTCGTGCGATTTGGTTTCTCAATGCTAATTGAATTTCTACTCTGTTCTTTCGCAGATGGCGAGAACACGCACTTCCTCATCCACCGATCAGTAGCCTGAACCCTTAACAGCAGCTCCCAGGAGGGGCAGATGGTGAGGGTGAGGCTGTGCTAGAGGCCGAGGTAGGGGAAGAGCTCAGCCCAGAGCAGCCTCACCAATAGTGGAGCCTCAGGTTGAGTTTGATGTTGAGGTTCCGGCCCAGGCAGTTCTGGTGGGCCCAAATTAGGTCCTAGAGGGGTTCATTGCCACCCCAGTACTCTAGGATGCTCTGGCTCGTCTAGTGGGCCTTATGGAGAGTGTCACCCGGGCAAGCTTGCTTCCTGTAGTACCAGCCGTCTCTCAGGCTGGAGGAAGAGCCCAGACTCCCGCTACTCGCACTCCGGAGCAGGTGGCTCCCCAGTTTCAGACTCTAGCTGCTCAGCCAGTTGGAGCAGTTCAGCCGAGTGTGGTAGCTCAGATCAGTGATGGAGCAGCTATGTCTGCCGATGCTTTGTGGAGGTTGGACAAGTTCACCAAGCTCTTCACTACTACTTTCAGCGGTGCATCTTCTGAGGATCCCCAGGATTATCTATACAGTTGTCATGAGGTTCTCAGGAGCATGGGGATAGTGGAGACCAATGGGGTCGATTTTGCTACTTTTCATTTATCTAGATCCGCCAAGACTTGGTGGAGAAATTATTGCTTGGCTAGACCAGCCGGATCACTAGCCTTGACTTGGGAGTGGTTTACTCAGCTATTTCTGGAGAAGTTTCTTCCTATTACTCATAGAGAGATCTATCGGAGGCTGTTTGAGCATCTCCAGTAGGGTTCTATGACTGTTACTCAGTACGAGACCAGATTCATCGACTTGGCCCGTCATGATCTTATCATACTTTCCACCGAGAGAGAGAGAGAGAGAGAGAGGGTGAAGAGGTTCATTGAGGGACTTATTTAGCCTATTCGAATTCAGATGGCTAAGGAGACAGGGAGTGAGATTTCTTTTCAGGAGGCGGCCAATGTGGCCAAGAGAGTTGAGATGGTTGTATCGCAGGGGGGGTGGTCAGGGGTCTGACAAGAGGCCTCGTCATTCAGGCAGATTCAGTGGTGCCTCGTCTGGAGGCAGGGATTCGTATGTTAGAGGTCATCCTCCTAGGCCTTTTCAGTTAGCCCTTCAGGTTTCTCACGGTGCTTCAGGTGGTTGTGGTTCTCGTATGTAGTATTCTGATCAGCAGTCCTATAGTGCACCGCTAGCTCCTATCAGTGCACTACCGCTCCAGAGTTTTTGGGATAGTCATTCAGGTCGTTAGGGTCAGCAGTCTTAGCAGCCGAGGGCTTGTTATACTTGTGGTGATATGGGTCACATTGCTAGGTTTTTCCCTCGAGCATCGAGCAACTCTCAGCATCAGGGTTACCGTGCCATGGTTCAGGCACCGAGTGTTCCACAACCCGCTCATCCAGCTAGAGGTGGAGGTAGAGGTGCTAGAGGTGGAGGTAGGGGTATTAGAGGTGGAGGTCAGGCAGTTAGAGGTGGAGGCCAACCAGCAGCAGGCTGTCCCCGGGATGTAGTTCATGGTGGTGGAGCCCAGCCCAGATGTTATGCTCTTCCAGCCAGGCCTGAGGCTGTCACGACCCGAATTTCCCACCTCCGGGAGTAGTGATGGCGCCTACTCGTAGAAGCTAGGCAAGCCACGAAATATAGAAATTCTAACTCTTTCATTTTAATCCTTTTATCAACTTGAATTAACAAGTAATCAACAATTTAAAGATTAACGATAACAGAATAAGCGGAAGACTTAAACAGCTACAAAATCAAAATCAGTACTACAATGCCAATATACTCCTCTACCCGGAATCGGGTGTCACAATATTCACGGACTGTCTATGAGTACTATATACAAATGTCTAAAAAAGGAAATACAGTCTGTCTCGGAAACAAGTGAAGACAAAACGTTTAATTGGATAGAAGAGAACGTCGGACCCGCGGACGCCTGCAGGACTACCTCGGGATCTCTAGATGGACTGAAGGCTGGCTCTCCAAGTGCTACTGTCCCAATGCTGCTCCGATATCTACACAGAGTGCAGAATGTAGCATCTGCACAACCGACCCCATGTGCTGGTAAGTGCCTGGCCTAACCCCGGCGAGGTAGTGACGAGGCTAGGACCAGACTCCAAATAAATCTGTGCAGTTCAAATATGTACAGCGGGAAAGCAAATATAGAAATAAACAAGTAGAGATGGGAGGGGGAAACATGCGTTGGGGAATATCAGGTAAAACAAAATATCAAGAGGATTATAAAGGAATCAAAATCCAACCACTAACAAGAATAAGGAATGCAAAGGCATATTTCACTTTATTTTCACATCTTGTTGCAGGAGTGCAACCCGATCCCATTTCCTGTATCTCGTGGCAGGCATGCCACCCGCTCCCTTTTCATGTATCTTGTTGTAGGTATACTACCCGTTTCCATTTCATTATATCTTGTAGTAGGCGTACCACCCGCTCACATTTCATTATATCTTGTGGTAGGCGTACCACCCGCTCCCATTTCATTATATCTTGTGGTAGGCGTACCACCCGCTCCCATTTACAAGCCAACAATAATTGCAAGGAATCCCGGTAAGAGAACAATAATATCAAACAAACATCCCGACGAGGGAACAATGATATCTTAACACTATCCCGGCAAGGGAACAATAATATCAGACAAACATCCCAGCAAGTGAACAATGATGATAAGAACATGTGAGGCACAATAAACCACGACAGAGTCATAATAATTTATAATACAAGACCCACGGGCATGCTTGACACCAACGTATAGATACTAGTCACCATGCCTATACGTCGTACTCCACAATTAACATGTAGCAAATAAGACATAACTCCTAATCCCTCAAGCTAAGGTTAGACCAAACACTTACCTCGAACTTCCACGGCCAACTCAAGCCTCAAACACCGCTTTTTCTTTCGAATTCGGCTTTAAATCAATTGTATCTAGACATAATCGACTTAATAATATCAGTAAACGCTAAACAATCCAATTCCAAATGCTTAATTATACCTTTCTAATCATTCTTCCCAAAAAGTCAAAATTTGACCCCGGGCCTGCTTAATCAAAAAACGAGGTTCGGACCAAAATCCGATCACCCATTCACCCACAAGCTCGAATATATAATTAGTTCCAAAATTCAACCCCAAAACGAGGTCCAAATCACAAATAATCAAAAATCCCTAACTCTACCCAAATTCCTAATTTTCTACCCTTATGAACATGATTTAAGCTTAGAAATCTAATGGGTGTTAATGGAAATTGAAGAAAATGAGTCTAAGATTACATACCTATGAATTGGTGGTGGAATCCCCTTTCAAAAATCGCCCAATTTGGAGTTTAGATGAAGAAGTTATGAGTTTTGGAAGAAATCCCGTAATGGCTACTGTTTCTGGACTTTTAAAATAACTGAGCGAAATTGGTCATCGCGTTCGCGATGAGTTAGGTCTGATAGACCTTCGCATTCTCGGAAGACGGCTCGCGTTCGCGGGCCAGTGGCCGTGTTCGCGATGCACAAAATGGTGACCCCTCCCAGGCCTTTAACCTTACGCGTTCGCGAGTGCATGGACGCGTTCGTGAAGGGTATTCCCCCCTCAGCCTTGCGTTTGCGTCTCAAGATTCGTGTTCGCGTAGAAGAAATCTGGCACCTGGGAGATTTGCCTTACGCGTTCGCGAGAGGGACCACGGGAACGCAAAGAGTAAAATCCCTGGGCACTGAACAGCAAAAACCTGCAACCTTTTGAGTTCCAAAAACCTTCTGAAACACACCTGAGCCCTCGGGGCTCAAAACCAAACATATGTACTAACTCAATAACATCATACGAACATATCCATACGATCAAATCACCAAAATAACCTCAATTACAACGAATTAAATCTCAAAATCAATGAAATATTTCAAAACTTCTTAAAGCATCAAACTTTGCATTTACGGTCCGAATCACGTCAAATGGATTCCGTTTCTTACCAAACTTCACAGAGTTATCTTTAATCACATGTAAGACTTGTACTGGGCACCGGAACCAAAATACGGGCCCGATACCAACATGTTCTAATTAAAATTCATTTCAAATTCCTTTTAATAATTTCAGAAAACAATTTCCTTTAAAATTTATTTCTCGGGCTTGGGACCTCGGAATTCGATTTCGGGCATACGCCCAAGTCCCATATTTTCCTACGGACCCTCTGGGACCGTCAAATCACGGGTCCGGGTCCGTTTACCCAAAACATTGACCGAAGTCAAATTAACTCATTTTATAGTCAAAATTTATTATTTTCCACAGAGTTTCACATATAAGCTTTCTGGCTACGTGCCCAGACTGCACCCGCAAATCGAGGTGTTGCTAAAAGAGTTTTTAAGGCCTCAGAGCGCCAAATTCAATTTAGAAACAAGTGATGACCTTCATTCTCTACCTCTAAAACAACCGTTCGTCCTCAAACGGGCATAAGAAGGAAGTACCTGAGTCAGAGAAAAGATGGGGATAACGGCTCCGCATATCGGACTCGGACTCCCAGGTCGATGCCTCAGCAGGCTGACCTCTCCACTAAACACGAACAGAAGGAAAACTCTTCAATCTCAACTGATGAACCCGCCGGTCTAGGATAGCTACCGGCTCCTCCTCATAAGACAAATCCTTGTCCAACTGGACAGTGCTGAAATCTAACACGTATGATGGATCGCCGTGATACTTCTGAAGCATGGATACATGAAACACTGGATGCACAGCTGATAAGCTTGGTGGGATTGCAAGTCTATAAGCCACCTCTCCCACTCGATCAAGAATCTCAAATGGGCAAATGAACCTAGGGATAAGCTTGCCCTTCTTCCTAAATGTCATCACGCCCTTCATAGGCGACACGCGAAGCAATACTTGCTCACCGACCATGAAAGCCAATTCTCTAACCTTGCGGTCAGCATAACTCTTTTGCCTGGACTGAGTTGTACGAAGCCTATCCTGAATAATACTGACCTTGTCCAAGGCCTCCTGAACCAGATCCGTACCCAACAAACGAGCCTCTCTCAGCTCAAACCATCCAACCGGAGACCGACAACGCCTACCATACAAAGCCTCATAAGGAGCCATCTGGATACTTGACTGGTAACTGTTGTTGTAGGCAAACTTTGCTAAATGCAAAAACCGATCCCAGAAGCCTCGAAAGTCAATGACACAAGCTCGGAGCATATCCTCCAAAATTTAAATAGTCCGCTCGGACTGCCCGTCCGTTTAGGGATGAAATGTTGTGCTCAACTCAACCCGCATGCCCAACTCTCACTGAACCGCTCTCTAGAACTGTGAGGTAAACTACGTACCTCGGTCTGAAATGATAGACACGGGCACACCATGAAGACGAACAATCTCCCGGATATAGATCCCAGCTAACCTCTCGGATGAATAGGAAACTGCCACAGGAATAAAATGTGTTGACTTGGTCATCCTATAAACAATGACCCACACTGCGTCGAACTTCCTCCAAGTCTGTGGGAGTCCAACAACGAAATCCATAGTGACTCGCTCCCACTTCCATTCGTGAAGCTCAATCCTCTGAAACAAACCATCAGGCCTTTGATGCTCATACTTAACCTGCTGACAATTCAAACACCGAGCCATATATGTAACAATATCCTTCTTCATTCTCTGCCACCAATAATGCTGTCGTAAATCCTGATACATCTTCGCGACACCCGGATGAATAGAGTACCGGGAGCTATGGGCCTTCTCTAAAATCAACTCTCAAAGCCCATCCACATTAGGCATACAAACTCGACCCTGCAATCTCAAAACTCCATCATCATCTAAGGTTACCTGCTTGGAACCTCCACGCTGCACCATGTCTCTAAGGACACACAAATAGGGATCATCATACTGCCAATCTCGGATATACTCTAATAATGAAGAACGAGCGACTGTGCCAGCTAACACACGGCTAGGCTCAGAATCATCCAACCTTACGAACTGATTGGCCAAAGCTTGAATATCCAAAGCAAGCGGTCTCTCACCGACCGGAATATAAGCAAGACTGCCTATACTGGCTGACTTCCTACTCAAAGCATCGGCCACCATATTGGCCTTTTCCGGATGATATAAGATAGTGATATCAAAATCTTTCAATAATTCCAACCACCTTCTCTGCCTCAAATTCAACTCCTTTTGCTTGAATAGATACTGAAGACTCTTGTGATCCGTGAACACCTCACATGCCACGCCATACAGATAATGCCTCCAAATCTTCAACGCATGAACAATGGCTGCCCACTCCAAATCATGAACCGGATAGTCCTTCTCATGAATCTTCAACTGCCGCAAAGCATAGGCAATGACCTCGCCACCCTGCATCAACACTGCACCAAGTCCAATACGAGATGCATCACAATAAACTGTATAAGACCCTAAACTTGTGGGCAAAACCAATACCGACGCCGTAGTCAGAGATGTCTTGATCTTCTGAAAGCTTGTATCACACTCGTCTGACCATCTGAACTGGGCACCCTTCTGGGTCAACCTGGTCATCGGGGCTGTGATAGATGAAAACCCCTCCATGAACCGACGATAGTAGCCTGCCAATCTTAAGAAACTCCGAATCTCTATAGCTGATATTGGTCTAGGCCAGTTCTTGACTGCCTCAATCTTCTTCGGATCAACCAGAATACACTCTGTTGATACCACATGACCCAGAAATGCAACTGAACTCAAACAGAACTCGCACTTTGAGAATTTAGCATATAACTGACTATCCCTCAAGGTCTAAAGAACCACTCTAAGATGCTGTTCGTGCTCCTCCCGACTGTGGGAATAAATGAAAATATCATCAATGAAGACTATCACGAATGAGTCCAAATAAGGCCTGAACACTCGGTTCATCAAATCCATAAAAGCTGCTGGGGCATTTGTCAACCCGAATGACATCACCAAGAACTCATAGTGCTCGTTCCGAGTGTGGAAAGCTGTCTTAAGGAAATCAGATTCCCTAATCCTCAACTGATGGTAGCCAGATCTCAAGTCGATCTTCGAAAATACCTTGGCACCCTAAAGCCGATAAAACAAATCATCAATCCTCGGCAGTGGGTACTTATTCTTGATTGTAACCTTGTTCAATTGCCGGTAATCAATAGACATTCTCATCGATCCATCCTTCTTCATAACAAACAACACCAGTGCACCCCAAGGCGAAACACTCGGCCTAATGAAACCCTTCTCAAGCAAGTCCTGCAACTACTCCTTCAACTCTTTCAACTCAGGCGGGGCCATACGATACGGCGGGATGGAAATGGGCTGAGTGCCTGGAGCCAAATAAATGCAAAAATCAATATCCCTGTTAGGCGGCATACTCGGCAAGTCTGAAGGGAATACCTCAGGAAACTCATGAACAACGGGCACAAAATCAATAGAAGGAACCTCAGCACTAGAATCACGAACATATGCCAAATAGGCCAAACACCCTTTCTCGACCATGTGCCGAGCCTTTACGTAAGAGATAACACTATGGGTAGAATGACCAGGAGTCCCTCTCCACTCTAAACGAGGCAAACCTGGTAAAGCTAAGGTCACAATCTTGGCATGACAGTCCAAGATAGCATGGTAAGGTGATAACCAGTCCATTCCCAATATAACATCAAAATCAACCATGTCCAGAAGCAACAAATCTACACGAGTCTCAAGACCCCCAATCACAACTATACATGAACGATGGACTCGATCTACTATAATAGAATCACCCACCAGTGTAGACACATAACCAATATCACTCAAGGAATCACTAGGCATAACCAGATACGGTGCAAAATAGGATGACACATACGAGTACGTAGACCCTGGATAAAATAACACTGAAGCATATCTATCACAAACCAGAACCGTACCTATAATAACTGCATTTGAAGCCTCAATATCGGGCCTGGCTGGGAGAGCATAACATTAGGGTTGGGCCCCACCACCCTAAACTACATCTCTGGGATGACCTGTTGTTGGCTGGCCTCCACTTCTAGCGGTCTAAGCTCCACCTCTAGCACCTCTACCTCCACCTCTAGCACCTCTACCCCCACCTCTGGCTGGCTGGGTGGCCTGTGGAACACCTGGTGCCTGAACCATAGCACGTGAATCTTGATGCTGAGAACTGCTCGAAGATCGAAGGCAATACCTAGCAATGTGCCTCGTGTCACCACAAGTAAAACAAGCCCTCGGTTGCTGGTGCTGACGACCCTGGAAACTCTGAACCGGGGGTGCACTGATAGGATCTGGTGGTGCACTGTAGGACTGCTGATCAGAATACTGTATCTGAGGTCTATGGCCACCTGAAGCACCATGAGAAACCTGAAGTGCCGACTAAAAAGGCCTAGGAAGAGGGCCTCTACCATACGAATCCCTACCTCCAGACGAGGTACCACTAAATCTGCCTGAATGACGGGGCCTTTTGTCTGACCCATGACCACCTCCCTCACTCTCCTAGCCATATTGGCTGCCTCCTAGAAAGATATCTCACTCCCAGTCTTCCTAGCTATCCGAAGAGGAATCGGCTGAATAAGACCATCAATAAACCTCCTCACCCTCTCTCTCTCGGTGGGAAGTATAACAAGAGCATGACGAGCCAAGTCGATGAATCTGGTCTCATACTAGGTAACAGTCATAGAACCCTGCTAGAGACGCTCAAACTGCCTCCGATAGGCCTTTCTCTGAGTAATGGGGAGAAACTTCTCCAGAAATGGCTGTGTAAACTATTCCTAAGTCAAGGCTAGCGATCCAGCTAGTCTAGCCACACAATAATCTATCCACCAAGTCTTGGTGGATCCAGACAAGAGAAATGTAGCAAAATCGACCCCATTGGTCTCAACGATCCCCATGTTCCTGAGAACCTCATGGTAGCTGTCTAGATAATCCTGGGGATCCTCGGTAGATGCACCGCTGAAAGTGGTAGTGATGAGCTTGGTGAACCTGTCCAGCCTCCATAAAGCATCGGTAAACATAGTTGCTCTATCACCGGTCTGAGCTACCACACCCGGCTGAACTGCTCTAACTGGTTGAACTACTGGAGTCTAGATTTGGGGAGCTACCTGCTCTGGAGTGCGAGTAGCAGGAGTTTGGGCTCCTCCTCCATCCTGAGAGATGGTTGGTGCTATAGGAAGCAAGCCTGCCCGGGTGACACTCTCCATAAGGCCCACTAGACTGACCAGAGCATCTTGAAGAATTGGGGTGGCAATAAACCCCTTTAGGACCTGAGCTGGGCCCACCGAAATTGCTGGGGCTGGAACCTCATCATCAAAGTCAACCTGAGGCTCCGCCACTAGTGCTGCTGCTCGAGGCTGAGCTTTGCCCCTACCTCAGCCTCTAGCACGGCCTCGCCCTCGCCCTCGCCCTCGCCCTCTGCCCCTCGTGGGAGCTGTTGCTGGGGGCTCGGGCTGCTAAGCGGTGGATGAGGAAGAGCGTGTTCTTGCCATCTGCAAAAGAACAAAGTAGAAATTCAATTAGCATTGAGAAACAAAACCGCACGTCAAGAAAGAACAAATGTGAAGTTCTCCTAACTCTGTAGCCTCTAGGGGATAAATACAGACGTCCCCATGCTGATCCCTCAGACTTTACTAAGCTTGTCCGTGAATTATGAGACCTATGTAACCGAGAGCTCTGATACCAACTTGTCACGACTCGGATTTTTAACCCTCGGGAGTCATGATGGCCCCTACTGGTAGAAGCTAGGCAAGCCACAAAATATAGAAATTCTAACTCTTTCATTTTAATCCTTTTATCAACTTGAATTAACAAGTAATCAACAATTTAAAGATTAACGATAACAGAATAAGCGGATATACTCCAATATACTCCTCTACAATTCCAATATACTCCTCTACCCGAAATCTGGTGTCACAATATTCACAGACTATCTATGAGTACTACATACAAATGTCTAAAAAAGGAAATACAGTCTGTCTCGGAAACAAGTGAAGACAGAACGTATAATGGGATAGAAGAGAATGCTGGGCCCGTGGACGCTTGCAGGACTACCTCGGGATCTCTGGATGGGCTGAAGGCTGGCTCCCCAAGTGCTACTGTCCCAATGCTACTGCGATATCCACACAGAGTACAGAGTGTAGCATCAGCACAACCAACCCATGTGCTGGTAAGTGTCTGGCCTAACCCCGGGAAGGTAGTGACGAGGCTAGAACCAGACTCTAGATAAACCTGTGAAGTTCAAATATATACCGCGGGAAAGAAATACAGAAATAAACAAGTAGAGATGGGAGGGGGAAACATGCGTTGGGGAATAACAGGTAAAACAGAATATCAAGAGGATTATAAAGGAATCAAAATCCAACCACTAACAAGAATAAGGAATGCAAAGGCAGATTTCACTTTATTTTCACATCTTGTTGTAGGCATTCAACCCGATCCCATTTCCTGTATCTTGTTGCAGGCGTGCAACCCGATCCCATTTCCTGTATCTCATGGCAGACGTGCCACCCACTCCCATTTCATTATATCTTTTGGTAGGCGTACCACCCGCTCCCATTTTATTATATCTTGTGGTAGGCGTACCACCCGCTCCCATTTCATTATATCTTGTGGTAGGCGTACCACCCGCTCCCATTTCATTATATATCTTGTCGTAGGCGTACCACCCACTCCCATTTTATTATATCTTTTCGTAGGCATACCACCCGCTCCCATTTAAAAGCCAACAATAATCTCAAGGAATCCCGACAAGGGAACAATAATATCAAACAAACATCCTGACAAAGGAATAATGATATCTCAACACTATCCTGGCAAGGGAACAATAATATCTCAACAATATACCGGCAAGGGAACAATAATATCTCAACAATATCCCAGAAAGGGAACAATAATATCAGACAAATATCATGGCAAGGGAACAATGATGATAATAACATGTGAGGCACAATAAACCAAGACAGAGTCATAACAATTTATAATACAAGACCCACGGGCATGCTTGACACCAACGTATAGATACTCGTCACCATGCCTATACGTCGTACTCCACAATTAACATGTAGAAAATAAGACATAACTCCTAATCCCTCAAGCTAAGGTTAGACCAAACACTTACCTCGAACTTCCACGGCCAACTCAAGCCTCAAACACCGCTTTTTCTTTCGAATTCGGCTCTAAATCAATTGTATCTAGACATAATCGACTTAATAATATCAGTAAACGCTAAACAATCCAATTCCAAATGCTTAATTATACCTTTCTAATCATTCTTCCCAAAAAGTCAAAAATTGACCCCGGGCCCACTTGGTCAAAACACGAGGTTCAGATCATAATCCGATCACCTATTCACCCATGAGCCCGAATATATAATTAGTTCCAAAATTCAACCCCGAAACGAGGTCCAAATCACAAATAATCAAAAAGCCCTAACTCTACCTAAATCCCTAATTTTCTACCCTTAAGAACATGAATTAAGCCTAGAAATCTAATGGGTGTTAATGGAAGTTGAAGAAAATGAGTCTAAGATTACAAACCTATGAATTGGCGGTGGAATCCCCTTTCAAAAATCGCCCAATTTGGAGTTTACATGAAGAAGTTATGAGTTTTGGAAGAAATCCTATAATGGCTACTATTTCTGGACTTTTAAAATAACTAGGCGTAATTGGTCATCACGTTCGCAAAAAACCCATCGCGTTCGCGATGAGCTAGGTCTGACAGTCCTTCGCGTCCACGAAAGACGGCCCACATTCGTGGAGCTTTGGCTCCTCAAGCCTACGCGTTCGCGATCTAGTGGCCGCGTTCGCGGTGCACAAAATGGTGACCCCTCCCCAGGCCTTTAACCTTACGTGTTCGCGAGTGCATGGATGCGTTCGCGAAGGGTATTCCCCTCTCAGCCTCGCATTTGCGTCTCATGCTTCACATTCGCGAAGAAGAAATCTGGTACCTGGGAGATTTGCCTTACGCGTTCGCGAGAGGGACCACGCGAACGCGAAGAGTAAAATCCCTGGGCACTGAACAACAAAAACCTGCAACTTTTTGAGTTCCAAAAACCTTCCGAAACACACCCAAGCCCTCGGGGCTCAAAACTAAACATACGTACTAACTGAATAACATCATACAAACTTATCTGTGCAATCAAATCACCAAAATAACCTCAATAACAACGAATTAAACCTCAAAATCGATGAAATATTTCAAAACTTCTTAAAGCATCAAACTTTGCATTTACGGTCCGAATCACGTCAAACGGATTCCGTTTCTTACCAAACTTCACAGAGTTATCTTAAATCACATATAAGACTTGTACCAGGCGTCGGAACCAAAATACAGGCCCGATACCAACATGTTCTAATCAAAACGCATTTCAAATTCCTTTAAATAATTTCAGAAAACAATTTCCTTTAAAAATTCATTTCTCGAGCTTGGGACCTCGGAATTCGATTCCGGGCATACACCCAAGTCCTAAATTTTCTTACAGACCCTCGAGATCGTCAAATTACGGGTCCGGGTCCGTTTACCTAAAATACTGACCGAAGTCAAATTAATTCATTTTATAGTCAAAATTTATCATTTTCCACAGATTTTCACATATAAGCTTTTCATCTACGCGCCCGGACTGCGCATGCAAATTAAGGTGATGCTAAAAGATGGTTTTAAGGACTTAGAGCGCATAATTCAATTTAGAAACAAGTGATGACCTTTTGGGTCATCATAGAGGCTGAGGCTTACGATGCAGTTATCACAGGTATTGTTCTGGTTTGTAGTAGAGATGCTTCAGTTCTATTTGATCCAGGGTCTACATACTCCTATGTGTCATCTTATTTTGAACCATATCTAGTCATGCCTAGTGATTCTTTGAGTGCTCCTGTATATGTGTCCACACCGGTGGGTGAGTCTATTGTGGTAGATCGTGTCAATTGTTTGTGTATAGTTGTGATCGGGGGTCTTGAGACCCGTGTAGATTTGTTACTTCTAGACATGGTTGATTTTGATGTCATATTGAGGATGGACTGGTTATCACCTTACCACGCTATCTTGGACTGTCATGCCAAGAGTGTGACTCTAGCCTTGCTAAGTGTACCTCGTTTAGAGTGGAGAGGGACTCCTGGTCATTTTACTCATAGTGTTATCTCATATATGAAGGCTCGGTGAATGGTTGAGAAGGGGTGTTTGGCCTATTTTGGCATATGTTCATGATTTTAGTGCCGAGGTTCTTTCTATTGATTATGTGCCTGTCGGTCGTAAGTTTCCTGAGGTATTTCCTTCAGACCTGCTGGGTATGCCACCCGACTGGGATATTGACTTCTGCATTGATTTGGCTCCGGGCACTCAACCCATTTCTATCCCGCCGTATCATATAGCCCCACCTAAGTTGAAAGAGTTGAAGGAGCAGTTGCAAGACTTGCTTAAAAAAGGTTTCAGTAGACCTAGTGTTTCGCCTTGGGGTGCGTCAGTGTTGTTTGTTAAGAAGAAGGATGGATCGATGAGACTGTATATAGATTACCGGCAGTTGAACAAGGTTACAATCAAGAATAAGTATCCATTACCGAGTATTGATGATTTTTTTGATTAGCTTCAGGGTGCCAAGGTATTTTTGAATATTGACTTGAGATTTGGCTACCATCAGTTGAGGATTAGGGCATCCGATGTCCCTAAGACAGCTTTCTGCACTCGGTACGGGCATTATAAGTTTTTGGTGATGTCATTCGAGTTGACAAATGCCCCAACAGCTTTTATGGATTTGATGAACCGAGTGTTCAGGCCTTACTTGGATTCGTTCGTGATAGTCTTCATTGATAATATTTTGATCTATTCCCGCAGCCGGGAGGAGCATGAGCAGCATCTTAGAGTGGTTTTTCAAACTTTGAGAGATAGTCAGTTGTATGCCAAGTTTTCAAAGTGCGAGTTCTGGTTGAGTTCAGTCGTATTCCTAGGTCATGTTGTATCAGTAGAGGGTATTCAAGTTGATCCGAAGAAGATAGAGGTAGTCAAGAATTGGCCTAGACCCACATCAGCTACAGAGATCCGGAATTTCTTGGGTCTGGTAGGCTATTATCGTTGCTTTGTGGAGGGGTTTTCATCTATTGCAGCCTCATGACCAGGTTGACCCAGAAGGGTACCCAGTTCAGGTGGTCGGACGAGTGTGAGGTGAGCTTTCAGAAGCTCAGGACAGCTTTGACTACGGCATCAGTGTTAGTTTTGCCCACAAGTTCAGGGCCTTATACAGTTTATTATGATGCATCTCGTATTAGACTTGGTGCGGTGTTGATGTAGGATGGCAAGGTTATTGCATATGTATCGCGTCAGTTGAAGATTCATGAGAAAAACTATCCGGTTCATGATTTGGAGTTAGCAGCCATTGTTCATGCATTGAAGATTTGGCGGCATTATCTGTATGGCGTGGCATGGGAGGTGTTCATGGATCACAAGAGTCTGCAGTACTTGTTCAAGCAAAAGGAGCTAAATTTGAGGCAGAGAAGGTGGTTGGAGCTATTAAAGGACTATGATATCACCATCTTATATCATCCGGGAATGGCCAATGTGGTGGCCGATTCTTTAAGTAGGAAGTCAGCCAGTATGGACAGTCTTGCTTATATTCCGGTCAGTGAGAGATTGCTTGCTTTAGATGTTCAGGATTTGGCCAATCAGTTCGTGAGGTTGGATGTTTCTGAGCCCAGCCGTGTGTTAGCTTGCACAGTCACTCGTTCTTCATTATTGGAGCATATCCGAGATCGGCAGTATGATAATCCTCATTTGTGTGTCCTTAGGGACACGGTGCAGCATGGAGGTGCCAAGCAAGTTACCTTAGGAGATGATAGAGTTTTGAGGCTGCAGGGTTGAGTTTGTGTGCCTAATATGGATGGGCTTCGTGAGTTGATTTTAGAGGAGGCCCATTGTTTTCAGTACTCTATTCATCCGGGCGCCGCGAAGATGTATCAGAATTTGCGATAGAATTATTAGTGGAGAAGAATGAAGAAGGACATTGTTGCATATGTGGCTCGGTATTTGAATTGTCAGCAGGTTAAGTACGAGCATTAGAGGCCTGGTGGTTTGTTCCAAAAGATTGAGATTCCTGAGTGAAAGTGGACTTCATTTTTGGGCTGACCAAGTCAGGACATTTCATTCCCATGGTAGTCTACTATTCTTCCGAGAGGTTAGCTGAAATCTATATCCGGGAGATTGTTCGTCTTCATGGTGTGCCCGTGTCTATCATTTCGGACCGAGGTACGCAATTTACCTCACATTTTTGGAGAGCAGTTCAGCGGGAGTTGGGCACACGGGTTGAGTTGAGCACAACGTTTCATCCTCAAACGGACGGGCAGTCCGAGCGAACTATTCAGATTTTGGATGATATGCTCCGAGCTTGTGTCATTGACTTTGGAGGCTCGTGGGATCAGTTTTTACCTTTAGCAGAGTTTGCCTACAACAACAGCTACTAGTCGAGTATCCAGATGGCTCCTTATGAGGCTTTATATAGTAGGCAGTGTCGATCTCCGGTTGGATGGTTTGAGCCGGGAGAGGCTCAGTTGTTGGGTACGGATCTAGTGTAGGATTCCTTGGACAAGGTCAGGATCATTCAGGATGGGCTTCGTACAGCTCAGTCCAGGCAAAAGAGTTATGCAGACCGTAAGGTTAGAGATTTGGCATTCATGGTCGGTGAACGGGTATTACTTCGGGTGTCGCCTATGAAGGGCGTGATGAGATTTGGAAAGAAGGGAAAGCTTAGCCCTAGGTTCATTGTCCCGTTTGAGATTCTTGATCGAGTGGGAGAGGTGGCTTACAGACTTGCATTGTCGCTAAGCTTATCAACCGTGCATCTAGTGTTTCATGTGTCCATGCTTCGGAAGTATCACGGCGATCCATCCCACGTGTTAGATTTCAACACTGTCCAGTTGGATAAGGACTTGTCCTATGAGGAAGAGCCGATAGCTATTATAGACCGGCAGGTTCGTCAGTTGAGATCGAAGAGTTTCCTTTCTGTTCGTGTTCAGTAGAGAGGTCAGCCTGCTGAGGCATTGACCTAGGAGTCCGAGTCCGATATGCGGAGCCGTTACCCCCATCTTTTCCCCGACTCGGGTACTTCCTTCTTATGTCCATTCGAGGACGAGCGGTTGTTTTAGAGGTGGAGAATGTGATGACCCAAAAGGTCATCATTCGTTTTTGAAATAAATTCTGTGTTCCGAGACCTTAAAAACCTCTTTCTGTCTCACCTTGATTTGCATGCGCAGTCTGGGCACGTAGCCGGAAAGCCATTATGTGAAAATTTGTGAAAAATGATGAATTTTGCCTTAAAATGAATTTAAGTTGACTTCGGTCAATATTTTGGGTAAACGGACCCGGACCCATGATTTGACGGTCCCGGAGGGTCCATAGGAAAATATGGACTTGAGCGTATACCCGGAATCAAATTTCGAGTTCCCAAGCCCGAGAAATGAATTTTTAAAGAAAATTATTTTCTGGAATATTTATGAGTTTTTGGAAATGAAATGTGTTTGAAATTTGATGGTATCGGGCCCGTATTCTGGTTCCGGAGCCCGTGCAGATCTTATATGTGATTTAAGTTGAGTCTATGAAATTTGGTAAGAAATGCACTTGAAATGACGTGAATTATACCTTATTTGAGAAAATTGAAAAAATTTGATGTTCTTAAGTGATTTCATGATTTTGATGCTAAATTCATAGTTATTGATGTTATTTTGGTGATTTGAATGCACGAGCAAGTCCGTATGATGTTTTTAGGTTGGTGTGCATGTTTGGTTTGGAGCCCCGAGGGCTCGGGTGAGTTTTGGATAAGCCATAGAGTAAAATTTGCACTTAGGAATTTGCTGGTATGTTGCAGGCCTGCAGGCTTCGGCTCGCAAATGTGAGCAATGTGTCGCAAATGCGAGAAGTGGCCAGGGCTGCCTTGGTCGCAAATGTGAAGTAATTGTCGCAAATGCAACATCGCAAATGCGAAGGCAGTATCGCAAATGCGAAGAGGCCTGGATTCCTCAGGGTTCGCAAATGCGAAGGTAGCAGACTTCTGAAGGGTTCACAATTGCGAACCCTGGTCGCAATTGTGACATCTGCGACCTGCAATTTTATAACTTAGCTGAAAATCTTTCATTTTTCACACTCTTTCAAAACCAAAACACTCTTGGGCGATTTTTCAAAGACAACTTCTCTTCCAAATCGATTGTAAGTAATTTCTAACTTATTTTCTTTAATCTGTAACATCTTTTCACATGATTTCAACTCAAAATCAATGATTTTTATGGGGAAATTAGGTGTTTTGGGTAGAACCTAGGTTTTTCAAATTTTGGGGATTTGGACCTCGATTTGAGGTCTGATTTCAAAACAAATTATATATTTGGGTTCGTGGGGGAATGGGTAATCGGGTTTTGGTTTGAACCTCGGGTTTTGACTCTGTGGGCCCAGGGGCAATTTTTGACTTTTTGGGAAAAACTTTAGAAAATTTATTTTCATGCATTGGAATTAATTCATTTAGCGTTCATTGATATAATTAAGTAACTTGTGGATAGATACGAGCGAATTGGTGGTGGAATCAAGGGTAAAGCGATAGTTGAGACTTGAATTGTGTTCGTGGCATCGAGGTAAGTGTTTGGTCTAACCTTAGCTTGAGGGATTAGGAGTCCTGTCCTATTTGCTATGTGTTAATTGTTGAGTACGACATATAGGCATGGTGACGAGTATCTATACGTTGGTGTCAAGTATGCCTGTGAGTCTTACATTATGATTATTTTTGACTCAGTTTGTATTGTTCATGCTCTTTTGTGATGATTACTATTGTTGAGTAAAGTTTGTGAAAGAAATAGTGGTATTTGAGTATTGAAGAGCGTTGGCTCAAGTTGTATAATGAATTGGGGAAGTATAATTGGCAATTGAACCTTATAGAGCATTGGCTCAAGTCGTGAAGTGAGTTCTGAAGTAAAAGTGAAAAAGAGAAGAAAATTATTATATTATCTCCCTTGTCGGGATGTTGTTGCTTTTAATACTATTTCCCTTGACGGGATGTTGATGTTTTTGATATTGTTCCCTTGCTGGGATTTGATTGTTGAACTATTATTCCCTTGCCGGGATTTTTATTGTAATTTTATTTATTTCCTTGCCCTATTGCTTGTGATTGTTATTTGGGTGAGGAAGAGTGTTTAAACACGAAGGGTGATGCCGTGTATTGCTTTGGTGAGAGAGTGTTAAAGCACGAAGGGTGATGTCGTGTATGATTTTGTGAGGAAGAGTGTAAAGCACGAAGGGTGATGCCGTGCCGCATGATGTACAATTTTGTCACTACCCAAACTGAAGGGCCATGACTAGCACCCGACCACACTTGCCGAGCACCAACGTACATTTCATCTAACCTTCATTATTATCTTTTAGGGCTGACAAGATCAATATAAATGGTAGACCTAGATCATGGACAACCAGCAATAAAATATGACGGCATGAACATACATAGCAGGGGATGACCAGACAATCAAGAAACTACATATAAGGTATGAGCTACCACGCTACTATGAAAGACTATACAACAAAAACTAGCCGACAAGGCATACCAAACTATACATGAGCCGACACCTGTCTATGAGTCTCTAAAAGAACATAAGTGTGGCAACATAGCCGGAACAGGGCCCCGACATACCCATAATGTCTATAACAAAAATTGCATACCAAGACCAAGGCAAGTCCGGAGAAGGGATCTCGCCAATCACCGCTGAACTGGACAATCTACTGTGGTGGGGGAGCTGCACCTGCCTGTCTATCAGGACCTGCAGCACGACATGCAGCGTCCACAAATAAAAGGACGTCAGTACGAATAAAGTACTGAGTATGTAAGGCAAGGAACCATAAATACGATCAGTAATGTAAGCAAGGATAGAGAATATACAACCTGTAACATCTTAGTACCTCTGAGGGCTACTTACATGAAATGCATGATACATATGTATAAATACATAAACCTTTAAAGCATTCGCCTCTGTGGGCATCAACATCATCATATCGTACCCGGCCATAATAGGCTCGGTAAAAAAAACATACCTGGCCATCATAAGGCTCAGTAGAATCATACCCGGCCACGTGGAGCTCGGTAAAACCCAACTGATCAGTGGTTGCACAATAGGTGCCGTACCCGACCAACTATAGCGTGGCTCGGTAGAGTAAAATAGATACATATATATAATGCATGCTCGACTCATGGAATCACATTCTAAACCTTTCGGAGTGACGTAAGGTCGGTATCCTCTGTACATGTTATTAGGACTAACTCTTCACTATGAACCTTATAAGAATCAGGAAGTACCAACAACATTGATAACATAAGAATAAGAGAAGCAACATTAACATCAATCGTTCCATAAGAGGAAAACAATGTAAGTACTGCTAGCTTCTAAGAGTAGAGTATCTTTGGAAGCTCGTTCATTACATTATGTACAATCGGAGTCGTGAAAAATAAGGAAAGGGATAGCCTCACATACCTTGTATATACTGCCCCAATCTCAAGCTATGCAATTTTCAAAACTCCTTAGTCTACAATAAGAGAAACGATACTATCGTTATCATTTAAGCGTCATAACTATTATGTATCGACCACAACCTATTTTACGATGAAACGGACAACACCTCCCCTATATATATGACCTCACACCATTCAAAACAGTCACCAAACAGCCCAAACAACATCAATAATAAACATATTGAGCCTCCCAAAATAGTCCACACACAGCCTAATCACTTCATACATACGACGACCACCGTAGTCGTGTAAAACAACCTGGAAATGTTACGGATAACTATATGCCCATAACCCTACATATATATGGTGTTTATCCACACCCTTCCTCCTCCAAAACTCCACAAGATAGTAGTAAAATACGCAGCCCAACAACAACGCAAAACAGTCCACAAAACAATAACATTACTACCAAGCCTTTCGATATATATCTCACAAGTTCTAGCTTCAATGACTTAGCCGCAACTTGGATAATCTTAAATACATATAGAGTAAGAGGTTCCTTAACTTTATACAGAAATAAAAACTCCAATTTGACCTTAAATTTCCATGAAATATCCCTCCAATGCTGCCACAACAACAAAACAAAACGAAACTAGCGATCAATTTGTGTTTTTCGGCACTAGAATCACTTTAGAAGGCTTGAAATCACCTAGGATTGATATTAAGAACATGAGGGAGTATTTACATAACATAAACCCTTTAAAACAACCTCCCTTACGAGCTGGAACGACACAAAAATGAGCAACAACAAGAAGAACAAGAGACTTACTAGCGCCACGGAATTCCCGACACTTGATTTGTGTTGTTTACCCCTTTTTTGGGTCTTGAATCTTGAGAGAACCTTGAGAGGATGTTCCTAGGGTTCTAAGGTCTGAAAATAGTGAGAAGAAATGACTTAAAACGGGTTGGAGGCATCCTATATAGGTCCAAATATCTTAAACCGCCTTAGTGGGCCCTATAGAGAGGCGCTTGGCGCAGTCTCGCGAAAATGCGAATATCTCTCTACTACGAGATCGTATCGATGAACGGTTTAATGAGTTGGAAACTAGACTCATAGATATTTAATTTGGTTGGTATATCACCCCGTAATTCCTTGTACATTATGAGAAAAGATTAGAAACATTTGACCTAATGTTTAAGTAAAATTATGAACCTAAGTTGCGACAACCTTTGTCGACTTTTGTTTCATAACTCGTTTGACTTCAAGACTTATGATACGGATATTATATGATTAAAATACCTTAATAAATTACCTCTTGAGTGTATTAAGCACCGCTATATTACCTGAAAATACGAGTTACAACATCCTTGATTCGTTTAACTTCTAATACTGGTTAATCACCCTTATACACTCTTGTATCACTTAAGACCAATAGGATTGACTTCTTATCATCTAAAAGATAATTCCTTCTTGGATTTATGTTAACTAATATATGGCATGAACTAACACATGTGGATATGGGTTGTAACACCCTCCCCCCTTAGGAACATTCGTCCTCGAATGTAAGGGTTTATGGGGAGTTTAAATCATTGTGGATTCCAATGGAAATTTCCGATCAATTTTCCCTTATAAAATGGTCACTAGCAAAACTTGCAAGTAATTAAGCCCAACATATGGCTTCACAAGGCTACACAAAGCATTATGCGTATTTACATTATCCACATATCACCATTTTGTATTAAGGAGGAGTATTCTCAAATTATTGCTTACCTCATAGAGTCGTTTCACCTTCCAATGTATCCTGTCTTCCACCAGCATCCTTGTTATCTTCATTCTGGAATAAGTAAGGGTATTTAGACTTCATCTCCTCTTCTGCTTCCCATGTCATTTCTTCCATATTTTTGTTCCTCCACAATACTTTGACGGAAGCTACATCTTTTGTTCTCAGCTTGCGGACTTGCCGATCTAATATCGCCACTGGCACTTCTTCATATGATAGGTCCTCTGTAACATGTACATCTTTGATAGGGACGACTCGAGAAGGGTCTCCAATACATTTTCTCAACATAGATACATGGAATACCGGGTGGACAAATTCCAATTCGGATGGCAATTCTAACTCATAAGCAACTTGTCCAATCCGTCGAAGAATTTTATACGGCCCGATATACCTTGGACTCAGCTTACCTTTCTTCCCAAAACGCATAATACCCTTCATTGGTGAGATCCTCAGGAAAACCCAATCACCAACCTCAAACTCTAGATCACGACGTCGGACATTAGAATAAGATTTTGCCTGCTTTGTGCCGTCCTCAATCGCTCATGTATACCTTTCACCTTCTCAATAGCTTGGTGAATCAAATCTGGCCCATATAATTCTGTTTCACCGACTTCGAACCATCCAACTGGTGATCTACATCTCCTCCCGTATAGTGCCTCGTATGGGGCCATTTTAATACTGGAATGGTAGCTATTATTATAGGCGAATTCTATGAGTGGAAGATGATCATCCCAATTCCCCTTAAAATCTAGAACACATGCTCGTAGCATATCTTCCAGTGTCTGAATGGTACGTTCAGCCTGTCCGTCAGTCTGCGGATGAAATGCAGTGCTGAGATTTACTTGTGTGCCTAAACCCTTCTGGAAAGACCTCCAAAAGTTAGCCGTAAATTGAGCTCCTCGGTCTGATATAATAGATACGGGCACACCATGAAGCCTAACAATCTCCTTGATATACAACTTCGCATAATCTTCAGCCGTGTAAGTTGTCTTCACTGGCAGAAAATGGGCACATTTTGTAAGTCGATCAATTATCACCCAGATGGAGTCAAACTTACGATAAGAGCGAGGTAATCCAATAATTAAGTCCATATTAATCACCTCCCACTTCCAGGTCGGAATCTCTATATTTTGAAGCAATCCACCGGGTTTCTGATGTTCTATCTTTACTTGTTGACAATTGGGACACTGGGCTACAAATTCTGCAATAGACTTCTTCATATTATCCCACCAATACTGCTCCTTGACATCATGATACATCTTTGTCGAGCCGGGATGGATGGAATATCGGGATTGATGAATCTCATTCATAATCTTCTCTCGCAACCCTGCCACATTAGGCACACACAATCGGCTCTGGTTTCTCAGTGCCCCGTCTTTTCCGATCCCAAAAGCCATACTTTTACACTGTTGAATGCTTTCTCTTAATCGTACTAATATAGGATCTTCATATTGTCGTGCTTTTACCTCGGCTACCAAAGATGATTCTGATGTATTCTGTACAGTAACACCTCCGTCATCAGAGTCTAACAATCTGATTCTCATATTGGCTAGCTGATGAAGCTCTTTAATCAACCCCCATCTACCTGCCTCAATATGTACTAAGCTTCCCATTGATTTACGGCTGAGAGCGTCTGCCACAACATTGGCTTTACCGGGATGATACAATATCTCGACGTCGTAGTCTTTCAATAATTCAAGCCACCTACGCTGCCTCAAATTCAACTCTTTCTGCTTGAAGATGTATTGTAAACTCTTGTGATCTGTGTAGATGTTAACATGGACGTCGTATAAGTAGTGCCGCCATATCTTCAAAGCATATATTACTGCAGCCAATTCCAAATCATGGGTTGGATAATTCTTTTCATGCTTCTTCAATTGTCTTGATGCATAAGCAATCACATTCCCAGGCTGCATCAATACGTACCCCAAACCTATACCTGAGGCATCACAATATACCACATAACCTTCTGTTCCTTCAGGAAGAGTGAGCACTGGTGCAGATGTCAATCGATTCTTCAGCTCCTGAAAACTACATTCACAAGTGTCAGACCACTGGAATTTGGTAGCTTTCTGTGTTAACTTAGTCAATGGTGATGATATAGAGGAAAATCCTTCTACAAACCGCCTATAATATCCTGCTAGCCCTAGGAAGCTGCGGACTTCTGATGGTGTTGTAGGTCTCGGCCAATTCTTTACTACATCGATCTTCTGAGTGTCGACACTAATACCCTCATCAGATATCACATGGCCAAGGAATGCTACTGAGTTCAGCCAGAATTCACATTTGGAGAGCTTAGCATATAACTTACGATCCTGAAGCGTCTGTAATACTATCCGCAAGTGGCCCGCATGTTCCGCCTCCGAACGAGAATACACTAGAATGTCATCAATGAATACAATCACGAACACATCAAGATAGGGCCTGAATATAGTATTCATGAGATCCATAAAAGCTGCTGGGGCATTTGTTAGCCCGAACGACATCACCAAGAACTCAAAGTGCCCATATCTTGTCCGGAAGGCCGTCTTTGGAATATCCTTCTCCCTAACCCTCACCTGATGATACCCTGAACGTAAATCAATCTTAGAGAAATACTTGGCACCCTGGAGTTGGTCAAACAGGTCATCAATTCTTGGAAATGGATACTTGTTCTTTATAGTAGACTTATTCAACTGTCGATAGTCGATACACATTCGTAACGACCCATCTTTCTTCCACACAAATAGGACTGGTGCACCTCAAGGTGAAGTGCTAGGCCTAATAAAGCCCTTATCCAGCAAGTCCTTCAACTGCACCTTCAACTCTCGCAACTCTGTCGGGGCCATTCTGTATGGAGGAATAGAGATCGGTTGAGTGTCAGGCAACACATCAATGCTAAACTCAATCTCCCTTTCAGGAGGAAGGCCTGAGAGTTCATCTGGGAAAACATCTCGGAATTCGTTGACCACAGGGATTGATTGTAAAGTAGGCGGTTTTGCCTCCGCATCCCTAACGCGAACGAGATGATAAATGTAACCTTTTGAGATCATTTTCCTTGCCTTAAGATAGGAGATAAACCTACCTTTCGGTGTAGCAATGTTCCCTTTCCATTCAATGACGGGTTCACCCGGAAATTGGAACCTAACCATCTTCGTACGACAGTCAACATTTGCATAGCATGAGGCCAACCAGTCCATTCCCATTATCACATCAAAATCAACCATTTCTAACTCAAATAAATTTGCCGAGGTTTGACGACTACAAATCATCACAGTGCAACCTCTATATGCCCTTCTAGCAATCACAGAATCTCCTATCGGAGTAGATACCGCGAGGGGTTTACTTATCAATTCAGGTTCAATGCCAAACTTATTAGCCACAAAGGGTGTAACATATGATAATGTAGATCCCGGATCAATCAGCGCATATACATCATAAGAAAACACAGATATAATACCTGTAACAACATCTGGAGACAACTCGAGATCCTGTCGACCTACTAGAGCATAGGTTTGATTTTGAGCACCACTCGAACTCGGCACTGCACCTCTACCCCTACCACGACCTATCGACTGCTGAAAACCCCGTGCTGGAAGTCGAATTGATAAGGAAGAACCAGACACAGATCCAGTCGGCTGAGCCATACCATCACCTCCTCTATTAGGACAATCCCGCATCATATGGCCAGGCTGTCCGCACGAATAACATGCATCAGAACCTCGACGACACAGTCCAAAGTGGGCCTTGCCGCACTGATCACAATGTGGTGTTGGTGGTCTCATCTGACTAGTATCCCTGTGATGTTGCGAGCCAGATGCCCGCGAACTCTGACCTGGACCAGAATAGGATCGATCATATCGAGGCCTCTGAAACTGTGGAGGAGCACTAGCTACAAGTGGCGCCGAACTCCTCGAAAACTGTGGCCTGATGCGGCCTCTGAAGTCATTAGAATACCCTGCAAATCTCGCCCTCTTATGCTGGCCTCTATCCTGCTCCCTAACTGCCCTCTGTTGGCGCTTACGATCCTCTAGGGTCTGGGCATAAGCTTGAATACGGGAAATATCCATGCCCTCCACCAAGGAGGCTGTCGTACACTCATTTATCAGATGTGGTCCCAACCCATTCACGAACATATGCACCCTATCACTCATCTGGGCCACCATATGGGGAGCATACCTTGCCAAAGAATCAAACTGCATACTGTATTTACCTTGTCTAAGGTTCAAGAACTTATCAGCTCTAGCTCGTCATATCTCAACTGGCAAGTAGTGACGAAGAAAGGCCTCAGAAAATTCCTTCCACACAGCTAGAGGAGGGTTCGGACCCCTGGATATCTCCTAACTATCATACCAGAGAACCGCTAAATCCCGTAGCCGATAAGAAGCCAACTCTACTGCCTCTGTATCACTAACATGCATAACCCGAAGTGTACGATGAACCTGGTCAATAAAAGTATGTGGGTCCTCCTTGGGTTCTGATCCGGTAAACACTGGAGGGTCTAAATTAATAAAATCATGAACTCTTGTACTAACTGGTTTCTCAGCAGCACCTGTATTCTGCCTCTGAGCCTGAGCAGCTACCAAGCTAGTCAATAACTGCAAAGCACTCCGCATATCCTGGTCTGGAGTGCCAGACGGAGGAACTGGAGGCACTGGGTGCCTTCTAATATCCTCTGGAGGAGATGGAGTAGATGAGGTATGAGAGGGCATCTCACTCTGAGCCTCACTTTGTCCTGCTCTGACTTGGGGCACCTGACTGGTACCCTCTCCCGCTGCTGTATCAAGCCGTCTACTAATCGTTTTCTTCCTAGTCGAAGGCATCACTGGAAAAAAACAAGGTGAATATTAGAGACGAACACTTACGACTCAACTCTACACACGATCTAGATTCAGGAAGAAGGTAACAACCCTAGATGTCATGTAGCCTCCTGATTATAAATGTGGTGCGCTACACATCCATAATCAAGACTCTACTAGACACGGCTCATAGACAACCCCTAGGACAGACTTGCTCTGATACCAAGTTTGTCACGACCCAAACTGAAGGGCCATGACTAGCACCCGACCACACTTGCCGAGCACCAACGTACATTTCATCTAACCTTCATTATTATCTTTTAGGGGTGACGAGATCAATATAAATGGTAAACCTAGATCATGGACAACCAGCAATAAAGTATGACGGCATGAACATACATAGCAGGGGATGACCAGACAATCAAGAAACTACATATAAGGTATGAGCTACCACGCTACTATGAAAGACTATACAACAAAAACTAGTCGACAAGGCATACCAAACTATACATGAGCCGACACATGTCTATGAGCCTCTAAAAGAACGTAAGTGTGGCAACATAGCCGGAACAGGGCCCCGACATACCCATAATGTCTATAACAAAAATTGCATACCAAGACCAAGGCAAGTCCGGAGAAGGGATCTCGCCAATCACCGCTGAACTGGACAGTCTACTGTGGTGGGGGAGCTGCACCTGCCTGTCTATCAGGACCTGCAGCACGACATGCAGCGTCCACAAATAAAAGGACGTCAGTACGAATAAAGTACTGAGTATGTAAGGCAAGGAACCATAAATACGATCAGTAATGTAAGCAAGGATAGAGAATATACAACCTGTAACATCTTAGTACCTCTGAGGGCTACTTACATGAAATGCATGATACATATGTATAAATACATAAACCTTTAAAGCATTCGCCTCTGTGGGTATCATCATCATCATATCGTACCCGGCCATAATAGGCTCGGTAAAAAAAACGTACCCGGCCATCATAAGGCTCGATAGAATCGTACCCGGCCACGTGGAGCTCGGTAAAACCCAACTGATCAGTGGTTGCACAATAGGTGCCATACCCGGCCAACTATAGCGTGGCTCGGTAGAGTAAAATAGATACATATATATAATGCATGCTCGACTCATGGAATCACATTCTAAACCTTTCGGAGTGACGTAAGGTCGGTATCCTCTGTACACGTTATTAGGACTAACTCTTCACTATGAACCTTATAAGAATCAGGAAGTACCAACAACATTGATAACATAAGAATAAGAGAAGTAACATTAACATCAATCGTTCCATAAGAGGGAAAACAATGTAAGTACTGCTAGCTTCTAAGAGTAGAGTATCTTTGGAAGCTCGTTCATTACATTATGTACAATCGGAGTCGTGCAAAAGAAGGAAAGGGATAGCCTCACATACCTTGTATATACTGCCCCAATCTCAAGCTATGCAATTGTCAAAACTCCTTAGTCTACAATAAGAGAAACGATACTATCGTTATCATTTAAGCGTCATAACTATTATGTATCGACCACAACCTATTTTACGATGAAACGGACAGCACCTCCCCTATATATATGACCTCACACCATTCAAAACAGTCACCAAACAGCCCAAACAACATCAATAATAAACATACTAAGCCTCCCAAAATAGTCCACACACAGCCTAATCACTTCATACATACGACGACCACCGTAGTCGTGTAAAACAACCTAGAAATGTTACGGATAACTATCAGCCCATAACCCTACATATATATGGTGTTTATCCACACCCTTCCTCCTCCAAAACTCCACAAGATAGTAGTAAAATACGCAGCCCAACAACAACGCAAAACAGTCCACAAAACAATAACATTACTACCAAGCCTTTCGAAATATATCTCACAAGTTCTAGCTTCAATGGCTTAGCCGCAACTTGGATAATCTTAAATACATATAGAGTAAGAGGTTCCTTAACTTTATACAGAAAGAACAACTCCAATTTGACCTTAAATTTCCATGAAATATCCCTCCAATGCTGCCACAACAACAAAAAAAAACGAAACTAGCGATCAATTAGTGTTTTTCGGCACTAGAATCACTTTAGAAGGCTTGAAATCACCTAATATTGATATTAAGAACATGAGGGAGTATTTACAGAATATAAACCCTTTAAAACAATCTCCCACACGAGCTGGAACGACACAAAAATGAGCAACAACAAGAAGAACAAGAGACTTACTAGCGCCACGGAATTCCCGACACTTGATTTGTGTTGTTTGCCCTTTTTTGGGTCTTGATTCTTGAGAGAACCTTGAGGGGATGTTCCTAGGGTTCTAAGTTCTGAAAATAGTGATAAGAAATGACTTAAAACGGGTTGGAGGCATCCTATATAGGTCCAAATATCTTAAACCGCCTTAGTGGGCCCCATAGAGAGGTGCTTGGCGCAGTCTCGCGAAAACGCGAATATATCTCTACTCCGAGATCATATCAATGAACGGTTTAATAAGTTGGAAACTAGACTCATAGATATTTAATTTGGTTGGTAGATCACCCCGTAATTCCTTGTAAATTATGAGAAAATATTAGAAACATTTGACCTAATGTTTAAGTAAAATTATGAACCTAAGTTGCGACAACTTTTGTCGACTTTTGTTTCATAACTCGTTTGACTTCAAGACTTATGATACGGATATTATATGATTAAAATACCTTAATAAATGACCTCCTGAGTGTATTAAGCACCGCTAGATTACCTGAAAATATGAGTTACAACATCCTTGATTCGTTTAACTTCTAATACTGGTTAATCACCCTTATACACTCTTGTATCACTTAAGACCAATAGGATTGACTTCTTATCATCTAAAAGATAATTCCTTCTTGGATTTATGTTAACTAATATATGGCATGAACTAACACATGTGGATATGGGTTGTAACAAATTCCGTACCGGTTATATTGATTTTTGATGAGGACGAGAGTAAAGCACGAAGGGTGATGCCGTGCAGTTTATATTAATTCTTATGGTGAGGACGAGAGTAAAAGCACGAAGGGTGATACCGTGCACTTGTTTGATTCCTTATTCTTGCTGATAATTGAGATATTGTGTTCCTTGTATTTACCTGCTATCTTTCTATTCTTAATTGATGTTTCCCCGCAGCATGTTTCCCCCTCCCATACTTAACTATACATTACTGTTCTTCTTTTCCGCTGTATATGATTTAACTGCACATGTTATTTGGTAGTTTGGTCCTCGTCACTATTTTGTCGAGGTTAGGCTAGGCACTTACCAACACATGGGGTCGGTTGTGCTGATACTACACTCTGCACTGTGTGCAAATCCTAGAGCAACAGCTTTTGGACCTTAGCTTTGGGTGGCTGCCTTCAGTCCATACGGAGATTCAAGGTAGTCCTGCAGGTGTCTGCAGACCCTGGCGCGTCCCTCTATCCCTTCATCCTGTTTTATTTATGTATTTCAGAAACAGTGTATTATTTTTTTTCCAGACTTTGTTTGTAGTATTCCTAGATCGTCTGTGAAGTGTGACACCAGTTCTGGGTAGTCTTTGTTTAAGAGATTGCATCAGACATATTTTAATGGTTTTATGGTTTCTTTCGCTTGTTTAAATTCCGCTGTTTATAAACTGTTATTTCATAATTATTAAAGGATTAAAATGGAAAATAGGTAAATTGTTCAAATGGTTGGCTTGCCTAGCCTTCATTAGTAGGCGCCATCATGACTCCCGAGGGTGGGAAATCCGGATCGTAACAACGTATCTTGTATTAGCATCCAACCCAATGGCTTCCATCAATTGTCAGACTTCCATTTTTATTTTTTTTGTTAGCCACAGAATTGTAGTATAAGGATACTGCACAACATATACATATATGGAGGTGTACGAAAAATTGGTTAGAGTTTCGTGCTGATAATGTATTACGAAACTTAGCTCAAAGTAATAAGACAAGAAAATAAACAAGAATATAGAGAGCAAGAGATAAGAGCTTCTTATTTCTTCAAGTGTGTCAAGTATGTACAATGTGATGGCCAAGCTCTCTATTTATAGGATGCCAATAAGGTAACACAAAACGATTTCATGAGCATGGTATTAACTATTGAGATCACGGGGGAGATCATGGAGGAGGCTATAGAGTTACGGGAGTTACAACTATAATGGTAAATAATAGTGAGAGGTTAATAAAGAAGAGTAGTGGAAGTAATTTCTTTAGGAGTTATAGACATCCACTACAAAATATAATATTTCATAACAATTTCCATAGTTCCTCAAATATATGGAGTTTGTGACTCTGCATTATTATCACCTTGAGCTTGTTTTGAAAGTCATTCTGTAAATCGAGTTTGGATGTAATTACGTCTTTTGAAGTATTTGTTCGGCCAAATTAAATAATTACTTATAAGATTAGATGTAATTAAGAAGGACCAATTATAGTCTTTAATTCTTAAGGGGAATGTGAGAATTTATGGTAATCACATTGTATAATTACAGGGTGATTCTTAAGTTCTCTTATATTTTTATTTTTAAATATATTAATATTCTTTTTACACGACTTCTCTTTCATTTCAAATAAACTAGTATTAGCATTCGCGCGGATGTGCGGACACTAATCATGTCAAATATTGGAGTTAATTGGATTATATGTAAATAATCTTAAATTGTAAGCTTTCTCAATAAATATAGATAGTCATTGGATATTAATAAAAAAATACTACATGAAAAAAATTAATCATTTCTTCTATTTTTCTTTTTCGATACTATTCTCGCTGGTGTCATTTGATCCTAAAAATAGTCAGGAAGAAAAATAATAACTCATATTTATGGCAAAACAATCAAATGTTGAGACTATGAATGACTCTTTGGATACCACTTGACTCTTTTACTACTACTTGAATTTTTTTTTTGGTGTGTTGATATCTCTTAAAAAATATTTCTTTTTTAAAATTTTAGTTTCTAAAACTTTATTTTTCAATAATAATTAATTTTAAAATAATATAAGTGAAAAAATTATCCTTAATTCAAAACTCATTTTAGTTGACTATCTAAAAATTTTAAATAATTTTTAGCCAGTGAATTTTTCCCCCAATATGACTCTATTTTGATATTTGACATTAACCATGTTAAATATCTGAGTTATTTGAATTATATGTTAATAACCTTAAAATTCAAACCTTCTAAATAATATAGATAATCATTAGTATTAATCAAGAAACACTATATGAAAACAGACTACCATTTTCTCAAATCTCATAGTGATAATTTTATTTTTACACTATTCTCATTGGTGTCATTGGAACCTAAAAATAGCCACAAAGCGAAATAACAACTCATATTTATGACAAAGCACACAGGTTGACACAATATAAATAATTTTTTGATTACGACGTGACTCGTTCACAATGACTTGAACTCTTATTTGGTATGATATTATATTTCAAAAAATATTTCTATTTTGAAATTCCAATTTCTAAAACTTTATATATATTTCAATAATGATTATCTTTATAATGATGCAAGTGAAGGTATTATTCTTAATTTAAAATTCACTTTAATCGGCTGTCTAAAAATTTAAATGATTCTTTAGTCGGAAAAACTTTATTTTAGTATGACTCCATTTTAAGTTTATCGATATCTCTAGCCGCAGATTTTGAATTTTTAGAACCTTATATATACAAAAATTTTGTTCTTTGAATCATTAAATATTAAATTAGTTGATTGTTATTATATAACTGCATGTATTATCTTAAAATTGCCAAGTAATTTATTTTTCGACACCATACTTGGCTTAACCTCAATGCAAACTACTTAAATCGCATTTAAATTCAAATTGGTATATCATATTAGTTTATTAGTAATAGTGATTTTTTAAAAACGGCATACAATATAAATAAAAAAATATTCTAAGATACCCTTATCTTATAATCTATGTATTTGAATTGAAAAAAATATTTGAAATAGATGAGATTAGCTTCCAAATTTTTTATACTCAACAAAGATGAAACATAAGAAGAAATTCGTTGTCATCTCTAATTTCTGGTTTTTAGATCTTTCATACATTTCTTTTCAATATTTAATTTCTTTATCTTATTTCGGTTTGTTGAGTTTATCCATGATATAACTTCTATTATAATAATTTTAAAAACTCTCTACTAATGTTCAAGAATATCTTATCTTTTTATTATCTTTGAAGTAGAAAAAAGTAAAGAGTTTTTTCAAAATAATTTATTTACATTTAAAAAAAATTATTTCACGTCATACCAATTTTTTTAAAAAAATATACTCTTTGTTACATTTGAAAATCTCTATAAAAACTATCAATTAGAAACTAACATCTCTCTTGTTGAGTTCGAAAAAAAACAAACCTTTCACATAATCTAATGATTCAAAACTAATATTCTTCAACGAAAAAAAATATTATACCCTTGCAATATTGGCTTGACTGCAGCTAAATGAATGGGTTTCAACTTATACCCTTCAATTCCTAGAATATGCTGAATTGCAATTAATGACAACAATTGTATAGCAAAAGTTTTGTTATTTGTTTGATGTCCATTTATACAAATTGACTCTTCAAACAAATATTTTTCAAAAAGAAAAGAAAAAAAAAACTTTTTTTTAATATTGAGCGATTTCTGTGATGTTTCTTTCTCCAACATGTATGTTTACTGCTTTATATATGTAAGTAAACTTTTATTCGATTTTTAAACTTTTTCTTGTTATTTGGATAAACATAGCATGTACCATATGTATTATAGTTATTTTAAAAAAATTCGGTTTATTCAAATCTATCTACAGTGTTTTAAAGAATTATAAATATAGAATTTTAAAGGTGAAAAAGTTTTATAGTTATATGGAGTATTTTTTTTTGTCATAGGCGAAGTAGTATTTAATTAATTAGAAAAGATAACAAAAGTTCCTAATATGATTGCATATGATCATTAACCGAATTAAGTATGATAATATGATAACAAAAAGATAAAATTTTATTTTTAATTTAAATTTGAATTTTTAAACTTTATCAATAAATTCAAATTATCTTTTAATTCAAATTCAGTATATATACATATATATACTATTGACATTTATTACTTTGCCACTTGGCTTAACCATAATGCCGATTATATATGGTAACTTTACGTACTTGTGTTGCAAGTGAATTCAGTATTCCTAGGCCTAAAAACCTCCTTTTTACCCTACCTTGATTTACGTGTGTGGTCTGGACCTATATTCGCAAAGCCTTCTATGTGA
This sequence comes from Nicotiana tabacum, assembly GCF_000715075.1. Classification (NCBI taxonomy): domain Eukaryota; kingdom Viridiplantae; phylum Streptophyta; class Magnoliopsida; order Solanales; family Solanaceae; genus Nicotiana; species Nicotiana tabacum. Next base: position 49,613,240 of record NC_134086.1, read on the forward strand.
AAATATGAGAAATAGAAATTTTAAAGTTAAAAACTTGATTATGGTTGACTTTGGTCAATGTTTTGAGCAAACGGACTCGAATTTGTGTTCTGACGATCCCGGGAGGTCCGCAGTAAAATATGGGAGTTGGGCGTATGGCCGGAAATGAATTTCAAGGTCCCAAGCCTTATAAATTAATTTATGAAAGAAATTATTTTACTGAATTATCTAAGAAATGAAGAAAACAGAATTAATGTTTGAAACTATTGTTATCGGGCCCATATTTTAGTTCCGGAGCCCGGTACAAACTTGTTATAGTATTTGAAAGATAACTGGAAGGTTTGGTGAAATACGGAGCTTAATTGACGTGAGTTGGACTTCCGGTTGGAGAGTTATGAACTTTGAGAGTTCTTGATGAAAATGTTGAGTTTTGAGGTTTAATTCATGATTTTACATGTTATTTTGATGATGTGATCGTACGAATAAGTCTGTGGGATATTTTTGAGGTTTTGTGTATATTTGGTTTGGAGCCCCGAGGGCTCGGGTGAGTTTCGAGTAGGTTCCGGGGTGTCTTAGGCTTAAACATGGCTATTGGAGGTTCAGAAAACTACAGCTCTCTGAACCTGCTAGTGGGGTCAGCACTGGTTTTGTGTTGTCTGCACTGGTGGTTGTATGGCAGCAGTGGATCTTGTGTGGTCCGCACAGGTTCACTGGTGACTGTGCGGCCGTAGTTGATTTTATGCGGTCCACACAGTGAATCTGAGAGGCTGTGCGGCCGCAGTTGATTTTGTGCTGTTCGCATAGGGAGTCTGAGAGGAGTATATTTAGACGGGATTTTCAGTTATTTTTCATTTTTCAAAACCCCAAAAACATAAGAGGCGATTTTTCAAACAACTTTTCTTCTCCAAAACGTTGGTAAGTGATTTCTAACTCATTTTCTTCACTCCTTAACATCTTTTAACATGATTTCAACTCAAAATCAATGATTTTCATGGGAAAATTGGGTGTTTTTGGGTAGAACCTAGGTTTTTCAAAAATTGGGGATTTGGACCTCGATTTGAGGTCCGATTAAGAAAATAAATTATACATTTGAGTTCGTGGGAGAATGAGTTATCAGGTTTTGGTTCAAACCTCGGGTTTTGACCATTTGGGCCTAGGGGCAAATTTTGACTTTTTGGGCAAAACTTTGGGAAATTCATTTTCATATATTCAAATTAATTCATTTAGCATTTATTGATGTGATTAAGTAACTTGTGGTTAGATACGAGCGAATTGGTGGTAGAATCAAGGGGTAAAGCTATAATTGAATCGTGAATTGTGTTTGTAACATCGAGGTAAGTGTTTGGTCTAACCTTAGCTTGAGGGATTAGGAGTTGAGTCATATTTGCTATATGGTAATTGTGGAGTACGACGTATAAGCATGGTGACGAGTATCTATACGTTGGTGTCTAGCATGCCCGTGAGTCTTTATTTTGTGATTATCATGACTTCGTTGTATCTTTCATGCCTTAGTGGTGGTTTCTATTTGTGGTATAAAGGTTGTGGAAAGAATTATGATATATGAACCTTGAGGAGCGTTGGCTCAAGTTGTATAACGAAGTGTGAAAGTATAAGTGATAGATGAACCTCTAGAGTATTGGCTCGAGTTGTGAAGTGAATAGTGAAACAAAAGTGAGAAAGAGAAGAGATCATTATGTTGTCACCCTTGCCGGGCTATTGTTGATTTATTTGTTATCTCCCTTGCCGGGATGTTGATGTTATTGATGTTGTTCCATTGCCAGAGTTAAATTGTTGAATTGTTGTTCCCTTGCTAGGATTTTTATTGCAATTTCATTTGTTCCCTTGCCCTATTGTTTGTGATTGTTGTTTGGGTGAGGAAGAGAGTTAAAGCACGAAGGGTGATGCCGTGCATTGTTTGTTTTGTGAGGAAAGAGTGTAAAGCATGAAGGGTGATGCCGTGCCGCACGATGTACCATTCCGTGTAGATTATATTGATTATATGGTGAGGAAAGAGAGTAAAAGCACGAAGGGTGATGCTGTGTACATTTTTATTATTTGACTGCTTTGGCGAGGACGAGAGTAAAAGCACGAAGGGTGATGCAGTGCATTTGTTGATTTCTGATTCTTTGTTGATATTCGAGTTATATTGTTTCTTTCATTACTTGATGTCTTTCTATTCAGAATTGTTATCTCCCCCATAACATGCTTCCCCTCCCATATTGACTAGTTATTTCTGTATTTCTTTCCGTTGTATATGTATTTGAACTACACAGGTTATTTGGTAGTCCGGTCCTAGCCTCGTCACTACTTCGCCGAGGTTAGGCTAGACACTTACCAGCACATGGGGTTGGTTGTGCTGATACTACACCCTGTACTATGTGCAGATCCCAGAGCAGCTTTTGGACCATAGTGTGGAGGCTAACTTCAGTCCACGTGGAGATCCAAGGTAGACCTGCAGGCGTCCGCAGGCCCTGGTGTCTCCTCTATTCCTATTTCCTGTTTCATTTTCCTTTTATTCAGAAACAATGTATTGTTATTTTCTTCAGACTTTGTATGTAGTAAATCTTAGACCATCTGTGACACTGTGACACCAGGTTTTGGGTGCTTTAGATTTTAAGAGTTGTAATAGATGGAGATTGCAAATATTTAGTTGTTATCTTTCACTTAATTATTTAAAGTTCCGTTGTTTTCATGTTATTGTCTTATATTTGTTTTAAAGAAATAATTGAGTAATGAAATAAGTAGTTAAATGATTGGCTTGCCAAGCTCACATTAGTAGGCGCCATCACAACTCCTGAGGGTGGGAAATCTGGGTCGTGACAAGTTAGTATCAGAGCTCTAGGTTACATGGGTCTCACAGTTCACAGACAAGCTTAGTAGAGTCAGAGGGATCGGTACGGAGATGTCTGTATTTAAACTCCAGAGGCTACAGAGTTGGGAACAACTTCACATTTATTCTCTCATGTCGTGTGGTTTGGTTTCTCAATGCTAATTGAATTTCTACTCTATTCTTTCGCAGATGGAGAGAACACATGCTTCCTTATCCACTGACCAGCAGCCCAAGCCCCTAGCAGCAGCTCCCACGAAGGGCAGAGGGCGAGGCCGTGCTAGAGGCTGAGGTAGGGGCACAGCTCAGCCCCGAGCAGCAGCACCAATGGCGGAGCCTCAAGTTGACTTTGATGACGAGGTTCCGGCCCCAGCAGTTCCGGTGGGCCCAGATCAGGTCCTAGAGGGGTTTATTGCTACCCCAGTTCTTCAGGATGCTCTGGTCTGTCTGGTGGGCCTCAAGGAGAGTGTCACCCAAGCAGGCTTGCTTCCTGTAGCATCAGCCGCCTCTCAGGCTGGAGGAGGAGCCCAAACTCCTGCTACTCGCACTCCGGAGCAGGTAGTTCCCCAGTTTCAGACACTAGCGATCCAGCCAGTTGGAGCAGTTCAGTCGGGTGTGGTAGCTCAGACCGGTGATGGAGTAGCTATGTATGCCGATGCTTTGTGGAGGTTGGATAGGTTCACCAAGCTCTTTACTACTACTTCCAGTGGTGCGTCTACTAAGGATCCCTAGGATTATCTAGATAGCTATCACGAGGTTCTTAGGAACATGAGGATAGTTGAGACCAATGAGGTGAATTTTGCTACTTTTAGCTTATCTGGATCCGCCAATACTTGGTGGAGAGATTATTGCTTAGCTAGACCAGCCGGATCGCCAGCCTTGACTTGGGAGCAGTTTACGCAACTATTTCTAGAGAAGTTTCTCCCCATCACTTAGAGAGAGACCTATCGGAGGCAGTTTGAGTGCATCTAGTAGAGTTTTATGACTATTACCCAATATGAGACTAGGTTCATCGACTTGGCTCGTCATGCCATTGTCATAATTCCCACCGAGAGAGAGAGGGTGAGGAGGTTTATTGATGGTCTTATTCAGCCGATTCGTCTTCAGATGGCTAGGGAGGCTAGGAGTGAGATTACTTTTCAGGAGGCGGCCAATGTGGCCCATATGGTGGAGATGGTTCTATCATAGGGAGGTGGTCATGGGTAGGACAAGAGGCCCAGTCATTCCGGCCGATTCAGTGGAACCTCATCAGGAGGTAGGGATTTATATGGTAGAGGCCATCCTCCTAGGCCTTTTCAGTCAGCACTTTAGGTTTCTCACGGTGTTTCAGGTAGTCATGGTCCTCAAATGCAGTATTCTGATCAGCAGTCCTACAATGCACCACTAGCTCCTATCAGTGCACCCCCGCTTCAGAGTTTTTGGGATGGTCATTCAGGTTGTCATGGCAGCAGTCTTAGCAGCCTTGGGCTTGCTACACTTGTGGTGATATGGGTCACATTGCTAGGTTTTGCCCTCGAGCACCGAGTAGCTCTCAGCAGCAGGGTTTTCGTGCTATGGTTCAGGCACCAGGTGTTCCACAGCCCGCCGAGCCAGGTATAGGTGGGGGTAGAGGTGCTAGAGGTGGAGGTAGAGGCGCTAGAGGTAGAGCTCAGGGCACTAGAGGTGGAGGTCAGCCAACAGCAGGCCATCCTAGAGATATAGTTCAGGGTGGTGGGGCCCAGCCCCGATGTTATGCTCTTCCAGCTAGGCCCGAGGCCGAGGCTTCAGATGCAGTTATTACAGGTACGGTTTTGGTTTGTAATAGAGATGTTTCAGTATTATTTGATCCAGGGTCTACGTACTAGTATGTGTCCTCTTATTTTGCACTATATCTGGTCATGCCTAGTGATTCTTTGAGTGATCATGTTTATGTGTCTACATCGGTGGGTGATTCTTTTATGGTAGATCGAGTCCATCGTTCATGTATAGTCGTGATTGGGGGTCTTGAGACTCGTGTAGATTTGCTTCTTCGGGACATGGTTGATTTCGATATCATATTGGGGATGGACTAGTTATCACCTTACCACGCTATCTTGGATGTTCATGCCAAGACTGTAACTTTAGCCTTGTCGGGTTTACCTCATTTAGAGTGGAGAGGAACTCTTGGTCATTCTACCCGTAGTGCTATCTCTTATGTGAAGGCTCGGCGTATGGTCGAGAAGGGGTGTTTGGCCTATTTGGCATATGTTCGTGATTCTAGTGCTGAGGTTCCTTCTATTGATTCTGTGCCCGTTGTTCATGAGTTTCCTGAGGTTTTTCCTTCACACCTGCCAGGTATGCCACCCGACAGGGATATTGACTTTTGCATTGATTCGGCTCCGGGGACTCAGCCCATTTCTATCTCGCCGTATCATATGGCCCCACCTGAGTTGAAAGAGTTGAAGGAGCAGTTGCAAGACTTGCTTGAAAAAGGTTTCATTAGGCCTAGTGTTTTGCCTTGGGGTGCGCCGGTGTTGTTTGTTAAGAAGAAGGATGGATTGATGAGGATGTGTATTGATTACTGGCAGTTGAACAAGGTTACAATCAAGAATAAGTATCCATTGCCAAGGATTGATGATTTGTTTGATCAGCTTCAGGATACCAAGGTATTTTCGAAGATTGACTTGAGATCTGGCTACCATCAGTTGAGGATTAGGGCATCCGATGTCCCTAAGACAGCTTTCTGCACTCGGTACGGGCATTACGAGTTCTTGGTGATGTCATTCGGGTTGATGAATGCCCCAACAACTTTTATGGATTTGGTGAATCGAGTGTTCAGGCCTTACTTGGATTCGTTCGTAATAGTCTTCATTGATGATATTTTGATCTATTCCCGCAGCTGGGAGGAGCATGAGCAGCATCGTAGAGTGGTTCTTCAGACCTTGAGGGATAGTCAGTTATATGCTATGTTCACAAAGTGTGAGTTCTCGTTGAGTTCAGTTTCATTCCTAGGTCATGTTGTATTAGCAGAGGGTATTTAAGTTGATCTGAAGAAGATTGAGGCAGTCAAGAACTGGCCTAGACCAGCATCAGTTATAGAGATTTGGAGTTTCTTAGGGTTGGCAGGCTACTATCGTCGGTTTGTGGAGGGGTTTTCATTCATCGCAGCCCCGATGACCAGGTTGACCTAGAAGGGTGCCCAGTTCAGATGGTCGGATGAGTGTGAGGCAAGCTTTCAGAAGCTCAAGACAGATTTGACTACGGCACCGGTGTTGGTTTTGCCCACAGGTTCACGGCCATATACAGTTTATTGTGATGCATCTCGTATTGGGCTTGGTGCGGTATTGATGCAGGATGGCAAGGTCATTGTCTATGCTTCACGGCAGTTGAAGATTCATGAGAAGAACTATCCAGTTCATGATTTGGAGTTGGCAGCCATTATTCACGCATTAAAGATTCGGAGGCATTATCTGTATAGCGTGGCATATGCGGTGTTCACGGATCACAAGAGTCTTCAGTATTTGTTCAAGCAAAAGGCCTTGAATTTGAGGCAGAGGAGATGGTTGGAGTTGTTGAAGGATTATGATATCACTATCTAATATCATCCGGGGAAGGCCAATGTGGTGGCCGATGCTTTGAGTGGGAAGTCAGCCAGTATGGGCAGTCTTGCTTATATTCCGGTCGGTGAGTGACCACTTGCTTTGGATGTTCAGGATTTGGCCAATCAGTTCGTGAGTTTGGATGTTTCTGAGCCCAGCCGTGTGTTAGCTTGCACATCGCTCGCTCTTCATTATTGGAGCGTATCCGAGATTGGCAGTATGATGATTCCCATTTGTGTGTCCTTAGAGACATGGTGCAGTAAGGAGGTGCCAAGTACGTTACCCTAGGTGATGATGGAGTTTTGAGATTGCAAGGTCGAGTTTGTGTGTCTAATGTGGACGGGATTTGAGAGTTGATGTTAGAGGAGGCCCATAGTTCCCAGTACTCTATTCATCCGAGCGCCACGAAAATGTATCAGGATTTGCGGCAACATTATTGGTGGCGGAGAATGAAGAAGGATATCGTTGCATATGTGGCTCGGTATTTGAATTGTCAGTCGGTCAAGTACGAGCATTAGAGGCCCAGTGGTTCATTTCAAAAGATTGAGATTCATGAGTGGAAATGGAAGCGTATCATTATGGACTTTGTTGTTGGTCTCCCACGGACTCAGAGGAACTTTGATGCAGTGTGGGTTATTGTTGATAGGCTGACCAAGTCAGTGCATTTCATTCCTATGGCATTCTACTACTTTTCCGAGAGGTTAGCTGAGATCTATATCCGATAGATTATTCGTCTTCATGGTATGCCCGAGTTTATCATTTTGGATCGAGGTACGCAATTTACCTCCCATTTCTGGAGGGCAGTTCAGCGAGAATTGGGAACACGGGTTGAGTTGAGCACAGCGTTTCATCCTCAGACGGACGGGCAGTCCGAGCGGACCATTCATATTTTGGAGGATATGCTTTGAGCTTATGTTATTGACTTTGGAGACTCGTGGGATCAGTTTTTGCCCTTAGCGGAGTTTGCCTACAACAACAGCTACCAGTCGAGTATTCAGATGGCTCCGTATGAGCTTTATATGGTAGGCAGTGTCGGTCTCCGGTTGGATGGTTTGAGCTGGGAGAGGCTTGGTTGTTGGGTACAGATCTGGTTCAGGATGCCTTGGACAAGGTTAGGATTATTCAGGATAGGCTTCGTACAACTCAGTCCAGGCAAAAGGATTATGCCGACCTTAAGGTTCGTGATTTGGCATTCATGATCGGTGAGCGGGTATTGCTTCGAGTGTTACCTTGGGAAGAAGGGCAAGCTTAGCCCTATGTTCATTGGCCCGTTTGAGATTCTTGATCGAGTGGGAGAGGTGATTTATAGACTTGCATTTCCGCCGAGCTTATCAGCCGTGCATCCAGTGTTTCATGTGTCCATGCTTTGGAAGTATCACGACGATCCATCCCACGTGTTAGATTTCAGCACTATCCAGTTGGACAAGGACTTATCTTATGAGGAGGAGCTGATAGCTATTCTAGACCGGCATGTTCGTTAGTTGAGATCGAAGAGTTTTCCTTCTGTCCGTGTTCAGTGGAGAGGTCAGCCCGCTGAGGCAACGACCTGGGAGTCCGTGTCCAATATGTGGAGCCATTATCCCCATCTTTTTCCCGACTCAGGTACTTCCTTCTTATGTCCGTTCGAGGATGAACGGTTGTTTTAGAGGTGGAGAATGTGATGAGTCATCACTTGTGTTGCAAGTGAATTCAGTGTTCCGAGGCCTAAAAACTCCTTTTTACCCCACGTTGATTTACGTGCATGGTCCGGATCTATATCCCGAAAGCCTTCTATATGAAAATATGAGAAATAGAAATTTTAAAGTTAAAAACTTGATTATGGTTGACTTTGGTCAACATTTTGAGCAAACAGATCTGGATCTGTGTTCCGACGATCCCGGGAGGTCCGCAGTAAATTATGGGACTTGGGCGTATGCCCGGAAATGAATTCCGAGGTCCCAAGCCTTAGAAATTAATTTTTGAAAGAAATTATTTTACTGAATTATCTAAGAAATGAAGAAAAAAGAATTAATGTTAGAAACCATTGTTATCGGGCCCGTATTTTGGTTCTGAAGCCCGGTACAAACTTCTTATAGTATTTGAAAGATAACTGTAAGGTTTGGTGAAAAAACGGAGTTTAGTTGACGTGAGTTGGACTTTCGGTTGGAGAGTTATGAACTTTGAGAGTTCTTGACGAAAATGTGGAGTTTTGAGGTTTAATTCATGATTTACATGTTATTTTGATGATGTGATCGTACGAATAAGTCCGTGGGATGTTTTTGAGGTTGTCTGTATATTTGGTTTGGAGCACCGAGGGCTCGGGTGAGTTTCGGGTAGGTTCAGGGGTGTCTTAGGCTTAAATATGGATATTGGAGGTTCAGAAAACTACAGCTCTCTGAACCTGCTAGTGCAGTCCGCACTGGTTTTGTGTTGTCCGCATAGGTTCACTGGTGATTGTGCGACCGCAGTTGATTTTGTGCGGTCCGCACAGTGAGTCTGAGAGGCTATGCGGCCGTGGTTAATTTTGTGCGGTCCGCGCAGTGAGTCTGAGAGGCTGTGCGGCTGCAGTTGATTTTGTGCGGTCCACACAGGGAGTCTGAGAGGAGTATATTTACACAGGATTTTCAGTTATTTTTCATTTTTTCAGAACCCCAAAAACATAAGAGGCGATTTTTCAAACAACCTTTCTTCTCCAAAACGTTGGTAAGTGATTTCTAACTCATTTTTTTCACTCTTTAACATCTTTTAACATGATTTCAACTCAAAATCAATGATTTTCATGGGAAAAATTATGTGTTTTGGGTAGAACCTAGGTTTTTAAAAAAATTGAGGATTTGGACATCGATTTGAGGTCCGATTTCAAAACAAATTATACATTTGAGTTCGTGGGGGAATGGGTAATCGGGTTTTGGTTCGAACCTCGGGTTTTGACCATGTGGGCCCAGGGTCGATTTTTGACTTTTTGGGCAAAACTTTGGGAAATTCATTTGCATGCATTCAAATTGATTCATTTTAACGTTTATTGATGTAATTAAGTAACTTGTGGCTAGATACGAGTGAATTGGTGGTGGAATCAAGGGGTAAAGCTATAATTGAATCGTGAATTGTGTTCGTGGCATCGAGGTAAGTGTTTGGTCTAACCTTAGCTTGAGGGATTAGGAGTTGAGTCCTATTTACTACGTGGTAATTGTGGAGTACGACGTATAGACATGGTGATGAGTATCTATACGTTGGTGTATAGCATGCCCGTGAGTCTTTATTTTGTGAATATCATGACTTCGTTGTATTTTTCATGCCTTAGTGGTGGTTTCTATTTGTGGTATAAAGGTTGTAGAATGAATTGTGATCTATGAACCTTGAGGAGCGTTGGCTCAAGTTGTATAATGAATTGTGAAAGTATAAGTAATAATTGAACCTCTAGAGCATTGGCTCGACTAGTGAAGTGAATAGTGAAACAAAAGTGAGAAAGAGAAGAGATCATTATGTTGTCACCCTTGTCGGTATATTGTTGATTTATTTGTTATCTCCCTTACCGGGATGTTGATGTTATTGATGTTGTTCCCTTGCCGGGATTTTATTGCAATTTCATTTGTTCCCTTGCCCTATTGTTTGTGATTGTTGTTTGGGTGAGAAAGAGAGTTAAAGCACGAAGGATAATGCCATGCATTGTTTGTTTTGTGAGGAAAGAGTGCAAAGCACGAAGGGTGATGCCGTGCATTGTTTGTTTTGTGAGGAAAGAGTGTAAAACACGAAGGGTGATGTCATGCCGCACGATGTACCATTCCGTGCCGATTATATTGATTATATGGTAAGGAAAGAGAGTAAAATCACGGAGGGTGATGTCGTGTACATTTTTATTATATGATTGCTTTGGTGAGGACGAGAGTAAAAGCACGAAGGGTGATGCCGTGCATTTGTTGATTTCTGATTCTTTGTTGATATCTGAGTTATATTATTTCTTTCATTACTTGATGTCTTTCTATTCGGAATTGTTATCTCCCCCACAACATGCTCCCCCTCCCATATTGACTGGTTATTTCTGTATTTCTTTCCGCTGTATTTGTATTTGAACTACACAGGTTATTTGGTAGTCCGGTCCTAGCCTCGTCACTACTTCGCCGAGGTTAGGCTAGACACTTACCAGCACATGGGGTTGGTTGTGCTGATACTACACCCTGTACTATGTGCAGATCCCAGAGCAGCTTTTGGACCATAGTGTGGAGGCTAACTTCAGTCCACGTGGAGATCCAAGGTAGACCTGCAGGCGTCCGCAGGCCCTGGTGTCTCCTCTATTCCTATTTCCTGTTTCATTTTCCTTTTATTCAGAAACAATGTATTGTCATTTTCTTCAGACTTTGTATGTAGTAAATCTTAGACCGTCTGTGACACTGTGACACCAGGTTTTGGGTGCTTTAGGTTTTAAGAGTTGTAATAGATGCAGATTTCAGATATTTAGTTGTTATCTTCCGCTTAATTATTTAAAGTTCCGCTATTTTCATGTTATCGTCTTATATTTGTTTAAAAAAAATAATTGAGTAATGAAATAAGTAGTTAAATGATTGGCTTGCCTAGCTCACATTAGTAGGCGCCATCACGACTCCCAAGGGTGGGAAATCCAGGTCGTGACACTTTATTCCTTTAATATATAGATAGATTTTAAACTCTTTTTTTGTTATTTGGATAAACATAGCGTGTACCATATATATTATATTTATTTTAAAAGAAATTCAGTTTATTCAAATCTATCTACAGTGTTTTAAAGAATTATAACTATAGGATATTAAATGTGAAAAAGTTTTATAGTTATATGGAGTAGTTTTTTTTTGTCATAGGCGACGTAGTATTTAATTAATTAGAAAAGATAACAAAAGTTCCTAATATGATTGTATGATCATTAACCGAATTAAGTATTATAACATGATGACAAAAAGATAAAATTTTATTTTTAATTTAAATTTGAATTTTTAAACTTTATCAATAAATTCAAAATTATCTTTTAATTCAAATTCAGTCTATATATATTATATTTGTATATATATTATATGAGACTAACATAGACAAATATATAATAAAGTTACCATATATTATTGACATTTGTTGTAACGACCCAACCGTTCGTTTTGAGCTCTAGCGCGTTGTTCAGTAGTTTGAGGCCATGAGCAGCTTCATTTCAGGTATTGTGACTTGGACGCATGGTCAGAATTGAATTTCGGGAAGTCCGGAGTTGATTTGGAAAGAGATTCACATTTCAGAAGCTTTAGGTTGGAAGAATTAACTAAGATTGGATTTCAGAGTAAACGACATCGGAATCGGGATCTGAAGGTTCCAGCAAGTTCGTATGATAATTTTGGACTTAGGCGTATGCTCGGATCGGGTTTTAGATGACGCAGGAGCGTTTTGGCGCCTATTGTGGAAGTTAGCATTTTGGAAGAAATTCCATAAGTTTGGCTTGAAGTGCATTTTAGTGTTATTGATGTCCATTTGGGATTCCGAGTCTGGGAGTAGCTCTGTATGGTGATTTTGGAGTTGGGAGCGTGATCGGAAGTGAATTCGGAGGTCCGTAGGTCATTTTGAAGTGATTTGGCTAAAGATAGAAATTTGAAGGTTTTCTTTTGACAAGTTTGACCGGAAGTGGACTTTTTGATATCGGGGTCAAAATCCGATTCCGAAAGTTGGAGTAGGTCCGTAATGTCGAATATGACTTGTGTGCAATATTTGAGGTCAATCGGACGTGATTTGCTAGGTTTAAACATCGAAAGTAGAAGTTGGAAGTTCTAGAGTTCATAGAGCTTAGATTGGAGGTCGATTCGTGATTTTAGCGTTGTTTGATATGATTTGAGGCCTCGAGCAAGTCCATAATGTGTTTTGGGACTGGTTGGTGTGATTCGTTGGGGTCCCGAGGGACTCTGGTGGATTCCGGGTGGTTAAGGATCGAAAATGGGATTTTTGGAAGGGCTGAGATTGCTGGTTGCTGATATAACTGCACCTGCAAAATTTGGGTCGCAGGTGCGGAGCCGCAGAAGCGACCAGAAGAGCTGCAGATGCAGTTTTAGCTAGAAGTGAAAAGACCGCAAATGCAGTCATGGAGCCGCAGAAGCGGGACCGCACCTGCGGTGGACGAGGCACAGAATAGGAAAAGGGGCGCCTGGAGGAAACCGTAGAAGCAGTCAAGGGACTGCAGATGCGGAAATGCTGGAGGCAATGAGGTTCTTTTAAATCGGGGTTTGGGTTCATTTTCAACTCCATTTTCTTCCATTGGAGCCGATTTTGGAGCAACTTTGAGGTGCCATGTGATGACCCAAAGGGCCATCACCTATTTTTAATTGAATTCTATTCCTCCAAGGCCCTGGAACATCATTTAGAGTAGCCTCGATTTGCATGCGCAGTCCGGGCACGTAGCCGGAAAGCTTAAATATTAAATTCGATGAAAAATGTTAAGTCTTGACTTTAAAATGAGTTAATTTGACTTCGGTCAACCTTTTGGGTAAATGGACCCAGATCCGTGATTCGATGGTCCCGGAGAGTTCGTAGGAAAATATGAGACTTGGGTGTATGCCCGGAATCGAATTCCAAGGTCCCAAGCCCGATAAATGAATTTTTAAGTGAAATTGTTTTTCTTTTTGAAATTGTTTAAGAAAATTTGAAATGAAAACTGATTAGAAAGCAATGGTATCGGGCCCGTATTTTGGTTCCGGTGCCGGGTACAGGTCTTATATATGACTTGAGTCATTCCTGTAAAATTTGGTTAAAAACGGACGTCGTTTGACGTGATCCGGACCTTAATTGAGAAATTTTATGTTTAAAAGAGTTTTGAGAATTTTTATTGATCTAGAGGTTTAATACGATGCTTGTGATGTTATTTCGGTAATTTGATTACACGAATATGTCCGTAGGATATCTTTGAGGTTGTGTGTATACTTGGGTTGGCATTTCGAGGGCTCGGGTGAGTTTCGAGTGGGTTCCGAGATGCCTTAGGCTTAGAAAGTCAGATGTTGCAGGTTCAAGAAGCTGCAGTCTCTGAACCCTATAGCACGGTCCGCATGAAATCGCGTGCGACTGGGGAGGGGCCAGCGCGGGCGTGGTCACCTTTGTGCGGTCCGCGGTGGAGGCTGTGTGGCTGCAGTCGCCTTTTTGAGGTCCGCACAGGGTGCTGAACTGCAGGTGTGTGGCCGCGGTCCATTTGATGCGGTCCGCACAGGGGTCTGAAAGGGGTATAAATAAACGGGAATTTCAGTTATTTTTCACTTTTCAAAACCCCAAAAACATAAGAGGCGATTTTTTTCAAACAACCTTTCTTCTCCAAAACGTTGGTAAGTGATTTTTAACTCATTTTCTTCTCTCCTTAACATCTTTTAACATGATTTCAACTTCAAATCAAAGATTTTCATGGGGAAATTGGGTGTTTTGGGTAGAACCTAGGTTTTTCTAAAATTGGGGATTTGGACCTCAATTTGAGGTCCAATTTAAAAACAAATAATATATTTGGGTTCGTGTGGGAATGGGTAACCAGGTTTTGGTCCGAACCTCGAATTTCGACCATGTAGGACCGGGGGTGATTTTGACTTTTTGGGTAAAACCTTGGAAAAACTCATTTTCATGCATTGGGGTTGATTCATTTAGCACTTATTGATGTAATTAAGTAACTTGTGACTAGATTCGAGTGGATTGGTGGTTGAATCAAAGGGTAAAGCTATAGTTGAGACTTGAGTGGTGATCAAGGCATCAAGGTAAGTGTTTGGTCTAACCCTAGCTTGAGGGATTAGGAGTTGAGTCATATTTGCTACTTGCTTCTTCTTGAGTACGACGTATAGGCATGGTGACGAGTATCTATACGTTGGTGTCAAGCATGACCGTGAGTCTTAAATTGGAAGTCGTTATGTTCTTAAATGACACTTTGGTGCTTTACTTAATGACCTTCTATGATTGAGAATTTTCAATAATTGAACTGAGTAAAAGCTATGTTGGGATTGGTTATAGCTGATTCTCACATGCTGGAATGACTATTTCAATATTGTTGTTCCCTTGCCGGGAAAATTATTACATTGGTGTGTTCCCTTGGAAGAAATTATTATATTGATTATTTTCCTTTGTTAGGATTCCTTGAAATTGTAAGATATTATGAAATGGGAGCGGGTGGTACGCCTACCATAAGATATTATGAAATAGGAGCGGGTGGTACGCCTACCACAAGATATTATGAAATGGGAGCGGGTGATACGCCTACCACAAGATATTATGAAATGGGAGTGGGTGGTACGCCTACCATAAGATATGAGAAATGGGATCTGGTTACACGCCTGTAACAAGATGGAACTGAAAGTGAAAGTTGTCTTTACTTTTCCTTATCTGTGTTAGAAGTTATAATGTCAGCTTCCTTATTTATTCCTTGCTATTTTGCTTTATCAGCTATCCCTGAGGCATGTTTCCCTTCCCCAGCTTTAATTTCTTATTACCTATTTACTTTTTCGCTATATATTATATAACTGCACAGGTTTATCTGGAGTATGGTCCTAGCCTCGTCACTACTTCACCAGGTTAGGCCAGACACTTACCAGCACATAAGGTCGGTTGTGCTGATACTATACTCTGCACTGTGTGTAGATCCTAGAGCAGCTTTCGAACAGTAGTTGGAGGGCTTCCTTCAGTCCATCTGGAGACCCAAGGTAGACCTGCAGACGTCTACGGGCCCTGGCGTCTCCCTCTATCTCTATTTCCTATTTCCTTTATCTTTTGCTCAGGAACAACACTATGTATTTTCTTCAGACTTTGTATGTAGTGACTCTTAGACAGTCTGTGGTACTGTGACACTAGATTTTGGGGTATTGAAGCTTAAAAGTGGTAACAGACGTAGCTCTAAGCTTTATGAATGTTGACTTCTGCCTATTTCCTAACTTCCGCTTTATTTATATTGTCGCCCTATGTTTGTTTTAAAAGAAGTAATATGAAAAAGGTAGTAGATAGTTAAGGGTTGGCTTGCCTAGCTCACATTAGTAGGCACCATCACGACTCGCGTGGGTGGGAATTCCGGGTCGTGACAAGTTGGAATCAGAGCGCTAGGTTACATGGGTCTCACAGTTCACAGACAAACTTAGTAGAGTCTGAGGGATCAATACAGAGACGTCTGTATTTATCCCCCAGAGGCTACAGAGTTAGGAAAACTTCACATTTGTTCTTTCTTGTCGTGCGGTTCTGTTTCCCAATACTGATTGAATTTCTACTCCGTTCTTTTGTGGATGGCGAGAACATGTGCTTTCTCATCTACCGCTCAGCAGCCCGAGCCCCCAGTAGCAGCTTCCACTAGGGGCAGAGGGCGAGGCCGTGCTAGAGGCCGAGGTAGGGGCAGAGTTCAGCCCCGAGCAGCAGCACTAGTGGCGGAGCCTCGGGTTGATTTTGAGGAGGAGGTTCCAGCCCCTGCAGTTCTGGTGGGCCCAGCTCAGGTCCTAGAGGGGTTTATTGCTACCCCAGTTCTTCAGGACGCTCTGGTCCGATTGGTAGGCCTCATGGAGAGTGTCACCCGAGCAGGTTTGTTTCCTGTAGCACCAGCCACTTCTCAGGCTGGAGGAGGGGCTTAGACTCCAGCTACACGCACTCCGGAGCAGGTAGCCCCCCAGATTCAAACTCCAGCGGTTCAGCTAGTTGGATTAGTTCAGTCGGGTGCCATAGCTCAGACCGGCGATGGAGCGGCTATGTCCGTCGATGCTTTGTGGAGGCTGAATAGGTTCACCAAGCTCTTCACTACTATTTTCAGCGGTGCTTCTTCTGAGGATCCCTAGGATTTCCTATATAACTGTCACGAGGTTCTCAGGAACATGGGCATTGTTGAGACCAATGGGGTCGATTTTTCTACATTCCGCTTGTCTGGATCCGCCAAGACTTGGTGGAGGGATTATTGCTTAGCTAGGCTAGCCGGGTCGCCATCTTTGACTTGGGAGCAGTTTACAGTGTTGTTTATGGAGAAGTTCCTCCCCGTGACTTAGAGAGAGGCCTATCGAAAGCAGTTTGAGCGCCTCCAGCAGGGTTCCATGACGGTTACTCAGTATGAGACCAGGTTCATCGACATAGCTTGCCATGCTCTTGTCATACTTCCTACCGAGAGAGAGAGAGAGAGGGTGAGGAGGTTTATCGACGTTCTTATTTAGCCGATTCGTCTTCAGATGGCCAAGGAGGCCGGGAGTGAGATCACTTTTCAGGAGGCGGCCAATGTGGCCTGCAGAGTTGAGATGGTTTTGTCATATGGAGGTGGTCATGGGTTGGATAAGAGGCTCCGTCATTCAGGCAAATCCAGTGGTATCTCGTCTGGAGATAGTGATTCATATGGTAGAGGCCATCCTCCTAGGCCCTTTCAGTCAGCTCTTCGGGTTTCTCACGGTGATTCTTATAGCCATGGTCCTCCGATGTAGTATTCTGACCAGCAGTCCTTCAGTGCACCACAAACACCTATCAGTGCACCACCGCTTTAGAGTTTTTTGGGTCGTCATCCCCAGCAGCCGAGAGCTTGTTTTACTTGTGGCAATGCGAGGCACATTGCTAGGTATTGCCCTCGAGCTTCGAGCAGTTCTCCGCATCAGGGTTCTCGTGCTATGGTTCAGGCACCAGATGTTCCACAGACCACCCAAGCAGCTAGAGGTGGGGGTATAGGTTCTAGAGGTGGAGGTAGAGGTCATAGAGGTGGAGCTCAGGCCGCCAGAGGTGGAGGCCAGCAAGCAGCAGGCCATCCCAGAGAGGTAGTTTAGGGTGGTAGGGCCCAGCCTCGATATTATGCCCTTCCAGCCAGGCCCAAGGCTGAGTCTTCAGATGTAGTGATCACAGGTATGGTTCTGGTTTGTGATAGAGATGCTTTAGTGTTATTTGATCTAAGATCTACATACTCGTATGTGTCATCTTATTTTGCACCATATCTGGTCTTGAGTGATTCGTTGAGTATTCCTGCTTTTGTGTCTACACCGGTGGGTGATTCTATTGTGGTAGATCGAGTCCATCGCTCTTGTGTAGTTGTGATTGGGGGTCTTGAGACTCGTGTGGATTTGTTGCTTTTAGACATGGTCGACTTCGATGTTATATTGGGGATGGACTGGTTATCACCTTACCATTCTATCTTGGACTATCATGCCAAGACTGTGACCTTAGCTTTGCTGGGTATGCCTCGTTTAGAGTGGAGAGGAATTCCTGGTCATTCTACCCATAGCGTTATCTCTTATGTGAAGGCTCGGCGTATGGTCGAGAATGGGTGTTTGGCCTATTTGGCTTACATTCATGATTTTAGTGCCGAGGTTCCTTCTATTGATTCTGTGCTCGTGGTTCGTAAGTTTCCTGAGGTATTCCCTTCAGACCTGCCGGGTATGCCGCCGGATAGGGATATTGACTTTTGTATTGATTTGGCTCCGGGCACTCAGCCAATTTCTATTTCGCCGTATCGCATGGCCCCGCCAAAGTTGAAAGAGTTGAAGGAGCAATTGCAGGACTTGCTTGAGAAGGGTTTCATTAGACCTAGCATTTCGCCTTGGGGTGCACCGGTTTTGTTTGTTAAGAAAAAGGATGGCTCGATGAGAATGTGCATTGATTACCGGCAGTTGAACAAGCTCACCATCAAGAATAAGTATCCACTGCCGAGGATTGACGATTTGTTCGATCAGCTTTAGGTTGCCAAGGTATTTTCAAAGATCAACTTGAGATCTAGCTACCATCGGTTGAGGATTAGGGCATCCGATGTCCCTAGGACAGCTTTCCGCATGCGGTACGGGCATTATGAGTTCTTGGTCATGTCATTTGGGTTGACAAAGGCCCTAACAACTTTTATGGATTTGAATGAACCGAGTGTTCAGGCCTTATTTAGACTCATTCGTGATAGTCTTCATTGATGATATTTTGATATATTCCAGCAACCAGGAGGAGCACGAGCAACATCTCAGAGTGGTTCTTCATACTCTGAAGGATACTCAGTTATGAGCTAAGTTCTTGAAGTGTGAGTTCTGGTTGAGTTCATTTGCATTTCTGGGTCATGTTGTATCAGTAGAGGGTATTCAGGTTGATACGAAGAAGATTGAGGCAGTCAAGAACTGGCCTAGACCAGCATCAGCTACAGAGATTCGGAGTTTCTTGGGATTAGCAGGTTACTATCGTCGGTTTGTGGAGGGGTTCTCATCTATTACAGCCCCGATGACTAGGTTAACCCAGAAGAGTGCCCAGTTCAGATGGTCAGACGAGTGTGAGGCGAGCTTTCAGAAGCTCAAGACAACTCTGACTACCGCACCGATATTGGTTTTGCCTACAGGTTCAGGGCCTTACATAGTCTATTGCGATGCTTCCCGTATTGGGCTTGGTGCAGTGTTGATGCAGGATGGCAAGGTCATTGCCTATGCTTCGAGGCAGTTGAAGATTCATGAGAAGAACTATCCAGTCCATGATTTAGAGTTGGCAGCCATTGTTCACGCTTTGAAGATTTGGAGGCATTATTTGTATGGCGTGGGATGTGAGGTGTTCACTGATCACAAGAGTCTTCAGTATTTGTTCAAGCAAAAGGAGTTGAATTTGAGGCAGAAGAGATGGTTGGAGTTGTTGAAGGATTATGATATCACTATCTTATATCACCCGGGAAAGGCTAATGTGGTGGCCGATGCTCTGAGTAGAAAGTCAGCCAGCATGGGCAGTCTTGCTTATATTCTGGTCAGTGAGAGGCCGCTTGCGTTGGATGTTCAGGCATTGGCCAATCGATTTGTGAGATTGGATATCTCTGAGCCTAGCCGAGTATTAGCTTGCATGGTCGCTCGATCTTTATTATTGGAGCGTATTCATGATCGACAGTGTGTCCTTAGAGACACGGTGCAGCGTGGAGGTGCCAAGCAGGTTACCTTAGGTGATGATGGAGTTTTGAGATTGCAGGGTCAAGTTTGTGTGCCTAATGTGGATGGGCTTCGAGAGTTGATTTTAGAGGAGGCCCATAGTTCCCGGTACTCTATTCATCCAGGCGTCGCGAAGATGTATCAGGATTTGCGGCAGCATTATTGGGGGCGTAGAATGAAGAAGTATATTGTTGCATATGTGGCTCGATGTTTGAATTGTCAGTAGGTTAAGTATGAGCATTAGAGGCCTGGTGGATTGTTTCTTGAGCTTCCCGAGTGGAAGTGGGAGATGATCACTATGGACTTTGTTACTGGACTTCCGCTGACTCGGAAGAAGTTCGACGCGGTTTGGGTCATTGTTGATAGGCTGACCAAGTCAGCGCATTTCATTCCTGTGGCAATCTCCTATTCATCCGAGAGGTTAACTGAGATCTTTATCCGAGAGAATGTTCGTCTTCATGGTGTGCCTGTAACTATCATTTTGGATCGATGTACGCAGTTTACCTCGCGTTTCTGGAGAGCAGTTCAGCGAAAGTTGGGCACTAAGATTGAGTTGAGTACAACATTTCATCCTCAGACGGACGGGCAGTCTGAGAGGACTATTCAGAGTTTGCCTACAACAACAGCTACTAGTCGAGTATCTAGATGGCTCCTTATGAGGCTTTTTATGGTAGGCAATGTCGATCTCTGGTTGGATGGTTTGAGCCGGGGGAGGCTCGGTTGTTGGGTATGGATCTGGTTCAGAAGGCCTTGGACAAGGTCAGGATCATTCAGGAGAGGCTTCGTACGGCTCAGTCCCGGCAAAATAGTTATGCAGACCACAAAGTTCGAGATGTGGCTTTTATGGTTGGTGAACGGGTATTGCTCTGAGTGTCGCCTATGAAGGGCGTGATGAGATTCGGGAAGAAGGACAAGCTTAGCCCTAGGTTCATTGGTCCATTTGAGATTCTTGATCGAGTGGGAGAGGTTGCTTATAGACTTACATTGTCGCCTAGCTTATCAGCAGTGCATCCAGTATTTCATGTGTCCATGCTTCGGAAGTATCACGGCGATCCATCCCACTTGTTAGATTTCAGCATTGTCCAGTTGGACAAGGACTTGTCTTATGAGGAGGAGCCGGTGGCTATTCTAGACCGGCAGGTCCATCAGTTGAGATCGAAGAGTTTTCCTTTGGTTCGTGTTCAGTGGAACGGTCAGCCTCCTGAGGCTTTGACCTGAGAGTCTGAGTCCGACATGCGTAGCCGTTATCCTCATCTTTTCCCCGACTCAGGTACTTCTTTCTCCTGTCCTTTCAAGGATAAACAGTTGTTTTAGAGGTGGAGAATTTGACGATCCGAAGGTCCATCACCTATTTTTAATTGAATTCTATGCCTCCGAGGCCCTGAAAACCTCATTTTAAGTAGCCTCGATTTACATGCATAGTCCGGGCGCGTAGTCGGAAAGCTTAAATATGAAATTCTGTGAAAAATGTTAAGTCTTGACTTTAAAATGAGTTAATTTGACTTCGGTCAATCTTTTGGTTAAACGGACCCGGATCCGTGATTTGACAGTCCCGGAGGGTCCGTAGGAAAATATGGGACTTGGGCATATTCCTAGAATCGAATTCCGAGGTCCTTAGCCAGAGAAATGAATTTTTAAGTGAAATTATTTTTTTTGAAATTGTTTAAGGAAATTTGAAATGAAAACCGATTAGAAAACAATGGTATCAGGCCCGCATTTTGGTTCCGGTACCCGATACAGGTCTTATATATGACTTGAGTCATTCCTGTGAAATTTGGTTAAAAACGGACGTCGTTTGATGTGATCCAGACCTTAATTGAGAAATTTGATGTTTAAAAGAGTTTTGAGAAATTTTATTGATCTCGAGGTTTAATTCGATGCTCGTGATGTTATTTTGGTAATTTGATTACACGAATATGTCCGGATGATGTTTTTGAGGTTGTGTGTATATTTGGGTTGGAGTTTTGAGGGCTCGGGTGAGTTTCGAGTGGGTTCTGGGATGCCTTAGGTTTAGAAACTCAGATGTTGCAGGTTCAGAAAGTTGCAGTCTCTGAACCCTCTAGTGCGGTCTGCGAGAAATCGCATGCGACCGCAGAGGGGCCAGCGCGGCCGCGGTTGCCTTTGTGCGGTCTGCGATGGAGGTTGTACGGCCGCAGTCGCCTTTGTGCGGTCCGTACAGGGTGCTGAACTGCAGGTCTTCAGGGAGGCCTATGCGGCCGCGGTCCATTTGATGTGGTCCGCACAGGGGGTCTGAGAGAGGTATAAATAAACGGGAATTTCAGTTATTCTTCACTTTTCAAAACCCCAAAAACATAAGAGGCGATTTTTTCAAACAACCTTTCTTCTCCAAAACATTGGTAAGTGATTTCTAACTCTCTTTCTTTACTCCTTAACATCTTTTAACATGATTTCAACTTCAAATCAAAGATTTTCATAGGGGAAATTGGGTGTTTTGAGTAGAACCTAGGTTTTTCTAAAATTGGGGATTTGGACCTCAATTTGAGGTCCGATTTCAAAACAAATAATATATTTGGGTTCGTGGGGGAATGGGTAACCAGGTTTTGGTCCGAACCTCGAGTTTCGACCACGTGGGCCCGGGGTTAATTTTGACTTTTTCGGTAAAACCTTGGGAAAACGCATTTTCATGCATTAGGGTTGATTCATTTAGCACTTACTGATGTAATTAAGTAACTTGTGACTAGATTCGAGCGGATTGGTGGTGGAATCAAGGAGTAAAGCTATAGTTGAGACTTGAGTGGTGATCAAGGTATCAAGGTAAGTGTTTGGTCTAACCCTAGCTTGAGGGATTAGGAGTTGAGTCATATTTGCTACTTGCTTCTTCTTGAGTACGACGTATAGGCATGGTGACGAGTATATATACGTTGGTGTCAAGTATGACCGTAAGTCTTAAATTGGAAGTTGTTGTGTTCTTAAATGACACTTGGGTGCTTTACTTAATGACCTTCTATGATTTAGCATTTTCAATAATTGAACTAAGTACAAGCTAAGTTGAGATTGGTTATAGCTGATTCTTTCTTGCCGGAATGACTATTTCAATATTGTTGTTTCCTTGCCGGGAAAATTATTACATTGTTGTGTTCCCTTGCTGGGAAATTATTATATTGATTATTTTCCCTTGCTGGGATTCCTTGAAATTGTAAGATATTATGAAATGGGAGCGGGTGGTACGCATACCACAAGATATTATGAAATGGGAGCGGGTGGTACGCCTACCACCAGATATTATGAAATAGGAGCGGGTGGTACGCCTACCACCAGATATTATGAAATGGGAGCGGGTGGTACGCCTACCACAAGATATGAGAAATGGGATCGGGTTGCACGCCTATAACAAGATGGAACTGAAAGTGAAAGTTGTCTTTATTTTTCCTTATCTGTGTTAGAAGTTATAATGTCAGCTTCCTTATTTATTCCTTGCTATTTTGCTCTATCAACTATCCCTGAGGCATGTTTCCCTTCCCCAGCTTTAATTGTTTATTACCTGTTTACTTTTCTGCCATATATTATATAACTGCACAGGTTTATCTGGAGTCTGGTCCTAGCCTCGTCACTACTTCACTGGGGTTAGGCCAGGCACTTACCAGCACATGGGGTCGGTTGTGCTGATACTACACTCTGCACTGTGTGCAGATCCCGGAGTAGCTTTTGGACAGTAGTTGGAGGGCTTCCTTTAGTCCATCCGGAGACCCAAGGTAGACCTGCAGATGTCCGCAGGCCCTGGCGTCTCCCTCTATCTCTATTTCCTATTTCCTTTATCTCTTGCTCAGGAACAACACTATGTATTTTCTTTAGACTTTGTATGTAGTGACTCTTAGACAGTCTGTGGTACTGTGACACCAGATTTTGAGGTATTAAAGCTTAAAAGTGGTAATAGACGTAGCTCTAAGCTTTATAAATGTTGACTTCCGCCTATTTCCTAACTTTCGCATTATTTATATTGTCGCCCTATGTTTGTTTTGAAAGAAGTAATATAAATAGGGTAGTAGATAGTTAAGGGTTGGCTTGCCTAGCTCACATTAGTAGGCGCCATCACGACTTCTGAGGGTGGAAATTCCGGGTCGTGACATGCTATTTTCACCACCAAGCATGAGGTACGAAAGTTATGCTAGTTTTGAGTTAAATACATGATTATATACGAAATTGGACATGGAAATTTGTAGAAAACTTGGGGTTTGAGGGAAAACCTAGAAAATTGATATTCTTGGAATTTGACCACGATTTTGGGTATGAAATTAAGAGAAAATCATATATTTGAGTTCGTGAGTTCATGGGTAAACCTTATCTTCAAAAAATTCAGAATCCGGGCATGTTGGCCCGAGGGCGTTTTTGTCAACTTCTCTATCGGGGTTAGGAATTATTATAAATTGGATTGTAATGAGTAGTTGAGCGTATATTAATGGATTTGCATAATTATTGTCTAGTTTCGGAGCATTTAGGATCGATTCGAGTCTTCGAAAGGGCGTGGAATGCCGGTTCTGGATCTTCGGAGCGAGGTGAGTCTCCTTTCTAACCTTTTAAGAGGGAATTGTCCCCATAGGTGAAATAATTAGGTATGTGCTCCTATTTGTGGGGGCTATGTACGCACGAGGTGACGAGAGTCCATGCGCAGCTACTAAAATGTGTAAATCCGGGTAGTCTAGGACCTAAAAGCATGCTATACTTGGAATATTTGTAATCTTACTGACAGTTGAATTGCTTAAATCCTATCGAATTGGTAAATGAATTTCTGAAAGGATTAAACCTCAATTTCTTAAATTGTTAAAAATAGAATTGGCTTTTATTTGGATAAATGTTCCCCAATAAATTCTTAATTTGCCGTTTGAGCATGTATTTCTATGTGTACCTGTGTCGCATGTATGATTCGCGAGCAGGGTGATTGTTTATTTATATTTGACCGCGTCACACATATGATTCGCGAGCGGGGTAATAGATTGATGTATGGTTCACGTCGTTCGACCCTCGACAGTGCATATTTTACATTTCTGTTGGATCGGGCCGTACGACCTCGGTATGATTTGCGCATGCTTGTATTGCTTGACTTGAAGCTTATTGAAGTTGTTGTTGCCTCTTCCTGGCTTAAGAATATATGTATAAACGATGTAAAGGAATTTAAAAATTTCCTATAAAAGAGAGAATTGTTTACTTATTTCAACCTATCGGATTATAAACATGTTTATAAGAATCCACGATTTAATTTATTATTGATATAACATTATTGGACCACTAGTAAGTGTCGAAGTCGAGCTCTCGTCTCTACTTCTTCGAGATTATACGGGATACTCATTGGGTATACGTTATTTTCGTACTCATACTACACTTGCTGTGCATTTTTGTTGCACAGGCGCATGCATCTCTAGTTGCCTGGTGGGTGTAGCAGCATGGTTGATACGGAGACTTAGGTGAGCTGCACTTCTCGAGACGACCCGCAGCCAGCAGAGTCTCTTTCAGATTACTGTATTTATTTTCTGTCCAATTTGTATTTCGGACGGCTGTTGTATTATATTGTTTCCTAAGGATAGCTCATGCACTTGTGACACCGGTTCTGGGATGATTTTTGGATTATTCAATATTAAGTTTGTTAAAAACTTCATGGTTATTTCTGTAAATTTTATTATTTATTATTTAATGTATAAAGAGAATGATTTCAACAAATACATAAATTGGAATTTAATTAAGTATTCTGGTTGGCTTGCCTGACAGCGGTGTCCGGCGCCATCACGACCCTTAGTGGATTTAGGATCGTGACATTTATTACTTTGCCACTTGGCTTAACCATAATGCCAATTATATGTGGTAACTTTATTCCTTTAATATATATACTAGTATTAGTACTCCCGCGATGTGCGGACATTATTAGCCTGTTTAGCCAAGTTTCTTTTAAGGCAAAAGCATTTTTTTTCTAAAACTAAGGTGTTTGGCCAAAGATTTTGGAAGGAAACAAAATGCTTTTGAGGAGAAGCACAAGCAGTTTAAGAGAAGTAGGAAAAAAAGGTAGGTTCTCTCCAAAAGCACTTTTTTGAAAAGTAACATTTGAGAAAAATATACTTAGAAGCACTTTTAAAAGCTTGGACAAACACTAATTGCTACTCAAAAGTACTTTTTAAACTAAGTAGCCAAAGACAAATTGCTTCTGACCAAAAGGTATTTTTTTTTTTTTTGAAAAAACATTTTCGAGAAAAACACTTCTCAAATTTAGATAGCTTGGCCAAACAGGGTATAAAGAATATTAATCATATCAAACATTCATGGTCTGATTTGTTTGAATATATTAGATTGTCCATATTAACAAAATTATAATTGTCGTCTTATATCAGTGTAACTACCCTTATAATAAAAAAATATACTTAAATTAAAAAAATCATATAATCATCGAATAATTCTTGAATGATACTCAAATATCATACTCCCTTCTATTTAATTTATGTGGCAGTGTTTAACTTGGCATGGAGTTTAAAAATAAGGAAAGACTTTTGAAATTTATTTTAAAAAATCATAAATATTTGTGTACCTTTAAGTCAATTCTGGGTAAAGTATAAATTCTACAGATATATTATTTCTAAGTAAGGATGGTGACATTTTTTTTAGACCGACTAAAAAGGAAAGAGTGCCACATAAATTAAAACGGGTAAAGTAATTATATAGTATATGCTACAAAGAATCTAAAAATATAACATGATTCAAAACGAATAAGAATACATTATAATTAAATGAATCTAAAAATGCTTTATTTACTATTTTTCTAACTTCATTTGTTATTTATTCATCATTAAAAATTTTGATTTCTTCTTACTTATAACTCGTAATGAAGACCATAAAGTGGTTCTTTTGTAAATATATATATTTATTTAGAGACAATCCCATATGAGAAAAATAATTCTCCATAGCTTTTAATAATTTAAAAAAGAATAATGTGAAAATTATCTTCGATTAGATTAGAAGGTATTTTTGTTTGTTGGGTATATAGTCAAAATTATTATTGGGATGATCACTTTCTATTCAACATGTTTTCCGATAAAGTCTTAATTCAGTAACTTGATTTATAAGTCTTACTTATTTTATAAAATCTTATAGCTTTCAATTAGAGATGTGGATTATAAATATTGATATTATATTCTTACTTTTGTACATATGTACATATATTACTTTTGTACATATATAACGCAAATCAATATAATTAAACTTTATATTTTATCTTTAGTAGGTGAAAATCTTAAATTTTTCATTCCGTGTTTTAAATTGGTAGAGAGTTACATCAATTGCAACAACGATTTGTATAGTTACACTATTCGTGCATCAAATAAAATGATACTCATGTATTTTTTTTTTGTCAAAAAATAATATTATGTTATTGTTGGAGAAATCAAATAAATATTAGTTAATTGCTTTATAAGATATTCTTAAACATTTTTAATTATTCGTGCAATACTACATTCATGATTTTAGAAGAACATTATGTTTATTAATTGAATTGTTTTGTTTAAAATAATGTCCTTTTCCATTATTATTCATGCTTTTCATAAATTTATATTTCAATTCTAAATAATATTTTTTTTTACATTCCAGTCATGTGATGACCTGTTGTCATCACTTGCTTTAAAATTGAATTCTGTGTTCCGAGGCCTTGAAAACCTTATTTAGCATCACCTCAATTTGCGTGCGCAGTCCGGACGCGTAGCCAGAAAGCCTAAATATGAAAATCTATGAAAAATGATAAGTTTTGACTATAAAATGAGTCAATTTGACTTCGGTCAACATTTTAGGTAAACGGACCCGGACACGTAATGTGACAGTCCCGGAGGATCCGTAGGAAAATAGGACTTGGGTGTATGCCCGGAATCGAATTCCGAGCTCCCAAGCCCGAGAAATGATTTTTTAAAGAAAATTATTTTCTGAAATTGTTTAAAGGAATTTGAAATTAACTTTGATTAGAACATGTTGGTATCAGACGCGTATTTTGGTTCCGGCGCCCGGTACAGGTCTTATATGTGATTTAAGATAACTCTGTGAAGTTTGGTAAGAAACGGATGTCATTTGACGTGATTCAGACCTAAATTACAAAATTTGATGTTTTAAGAAGTTTGAAATAATTCATTGATTTTGAGGTTTAATTCGATGTTAATGATGTTAATTTGGCAATTTGATTGCACGGATAAGTTCATATGGTATTTTAAAGTTAGTACGTATGTTTGGTTTAGAGCCCGAGGGCTCGGGTGAGTTTCGGAAGGTTTTAAACTCTTAAAAAGTTGCAGGTTTTCAGCGGTTGATATTTTGATATTTCCTTCTTCGCGTTCGCGGGAGGACCCTCGAGAACGCGATGTGTTAATTATGCTGAAGGAAATTCCTTCTATGTGGACGCGTAACCCAGGTCGCGAACGCGAGGCATTCGGGGGTCTTCCCTTCGCGAATGCGGGCCTGGTAATGCGAACGCGAAGGCTAATTGAGACTAGTCAGGGGGTGGGGCATTAAACCTACGCGAACGCGACCACATGGACACGAACGCGAAGGCTCGAGGAGTCATTTCTCTGCAAACGCGAGTCGTCTTCCGCGAATGCAGAGGCCTAGCAGGCCTAACCCATCGCGAATGCGATAGACCTATCGTGAACGTGATGAGTAATTTCGCCTAGTTATTTTAAGTTCTAAAAACAGAACACATTATGGGATTTTCATTATTTTTCACAAACTTCATCTTCTCCAAACCACTTGGGAGATTTTTGAAGAACTTCTTCACCATAACCTCTTGGGTAAGTAATCTTTAACTTGTTATCTTCCATTTTTATCAACACCTACTAGATTTCTATGCCTAAAACATGTGATTAAGGGTAGAAAATTAGGGATTTGGGTAGAGTTAGGGCTTTTTGATTATTTGAGAATTTGACCTCGTTTTGGGGTCGGATTTGAAAACAAATTATATATTCAGGCTCGTGGGTGAATGGATGATCGGATTTTGGTCCGAACCTCGTGTTTTGACCAAGCGGGCCTAGGGTCAATTTTTGACTTTTTGGGAAGAATGATTTAAAAACTATAATTAAGCATTGGAATTGGATTGTTTAGCGTTTATTGATGTTATGAAGTCGATTATGTATGGATACAATCGATTTGGAGCCGAATTCGAAAGGAAAGGCGGTGTTTGAGGCTTGAGTTGGCCGTGAAAGTTTGAGGTAAATGTCCGGTCTAACCTTAGCTTGAGGGATTAGGAGTTGTGTCCTATTTGCTATTTGCTTCTTGTTGAGTACGATGTATAGGCGTGGTGATGAGTATCTATACGTTGGTGTCGAGCATGACCGTGAGTCTTAAATTGACATTTGTTATGTTCTTAAATGATACTACGGATACTTTAATTGGTGATTCTCGATATAGAGCAAAGATTTAGTTTATTTTCGTGGAAAGTAATTATGATTGAGTATTGGCGTTAGTTGAGATGAGTAGGAATTGAGTTAAAATTGGTTATAGCTGATTCTCCCTTGCCAGGACGTTTATACTTTTACTGTTGAATTCCCTTACCGGGATGGTGTAGTTTATTGTTGATCCCTTGCCGGGACTCGTGGTATGGTTGAGTTTAAGGTATATAAATATATTGGATCGGGTTGCACGCCGCAACATTATTATATATTGGATCGGGTTGCACGCCGCAACATTATTGTATATTGGATCGGGTTGCACGCCGCAATATTATTATATATTGGATCGGGTTGCACGCCGCAACAATGTTATATTGGATCGGGTTGCATGCTGCAACAGTAATACAAATGGACCGGGTTGCACGCCGCAACAGTGTTAAATAATAAGGGATCGGGTTGCGCGCCGCAACAGTATTATTGTTGTTTGTTGTTTTTTGAAATGTTCTCTCTTATCACTCTTTAGTTTCTGTTAGATTTGATATGTTCTCCGTAGCATGTACCCCTCTCCCATTTACATTGTTTATTCCTGTTTATTTTATTTTTTTTGTTGTATATTATATAACTGCACAGGTTTATCTGGAGTCTGGTCCTAGCCTCGTCACTACCTCACCGGGGTTAGGCCAAACACTTGCCAGCACATGGGGTCAGTTGTGTTGATGCTACACTCTGCACTATGTGCAGATACCGAAGCAACATTTGGACAGTAGCACTTGGGGAGCCAGCTTTCAATCAACTCAGAGATCCCGAGGTAGTCCTGCAGGCGTCTGCAGGCCCGATGTTCTCTTCTATCTATTTATATGTTATGTTTCTACTTGTTTCCGAGACAGACTGTATTTCCTTATTCAGAAATTTGTGTGTAGTATTCATAGACAGTCCGTGGATATTGTGACACCGGTTTCTGGATAGAGACGCATGTTGGCATTTTCGTACTGATTTTGGTATTATATTAGTCTAAGTCTTCCGCTTAATTTCATCTTTCGCTATTATTTAAATGTTGATCACATGTTAACTCAATTCGTTAAAAAGAGTTAAAAATGAAAGAGATTAAATTTTCTATATTTCGTGGTTTGCCTAGCTTCTACGAGTAGGCGCCATCACAACTCTCGAGGGTGGAAAATCCGGATCGTGACAAGTCCAAATTCGAAAACTTCTGTTTAAATAATATCTTTCACCATTATTCTCATTGTTTTTTAAAATGTTATTTATCTTTTAATTAAAAATAATTATTTTTATATTTAAATTCAATTCAAAATCCTTATGTATAGATTAAAATATTTATCTGTTAATTCAAATTTAATTTTATTACATAGTCTAACAGATATTATTTTAAAATTATCAAGTGGCTTTTTATTAGCTTTCCACTGGGCATAATATTTAGAATTATATATATATATATATATATATATATATATATATATAATTCTAAATATTATTGGACTTTACCCTAAATCTTATTAAATTTTGTCCTAAAAGTGCCATGTGGCTTAAAGTCGTTGTCCACTATTCTATTTTAAATATCAAGAATATATATTTTTCTTACAATTATACTCCAGGCATACCAAATAACTAACAACTTTTGTTATTTGCAAAAGCAGAAAAGTGGATAAGAGTTATTAAGATAAGCAATGAGAATTAATCCATAGTAAAGACGTAGTACAACTTAATTCGACATCCTTTCTAGGTATACATATCATTTTAAGTCATGTTCTTTTGAGGTATACTGTGATGACCCTTTGGGTCATCACTTGTGTTGCAAGTGAATTCAGTATTTCGAGGCCTAAAAACCTCCCTTTTACCCTACCTTGATTTACGTGCATGGTCCGGACCTATATCCGGAAAGCCTTCTATGTGAAATTATGAGAAATAAAAATTTTAGAGTTAAAAATTTGATGTTATAGTATTTGAAAGATAACTATGAAATTTGGTAAAAACGGAGTTTATTTGACGTGAGTTGGACTTCCGGTTGAAGGGTTATGAACTTTGAGAGTTCTTGATGAAAATGTTGAGTTTCGAGGTTTAATTCATGATTTTACATATTATTTTGATAATGTGATTGCATGAATAGGTCCATATGATGTCTTTGAGTTAGTATGCACACTTGGTTTGGAGTTCCGAGGGCTTGGGTGAGTTTCGGGTAGGTTCCGGAATGTTTTAGGCTTAAAAACATAGTTATTGGAGGTTCAGAGAAGTGGAAGGCCTCTGAACAAACCAGTGCAGTCCGCACAAAAAGGAATGCTGTCGTGGAGGGGCTTGTGCGGTCGCACTGGATTTTATGCGGACCGCGGTGAGGACTTTGCGGCCGCACTAGATTCTGTGCGGTCCGCGGTGAAGAACATTTCAGTGGTCCGAATTCGGAAGCCTATATTTTTTGATCTACAAGAAATTTTGAGATGATGCATAAACAAAAGTTGTAGTTCTTCGTGACTAGTTTCCAGAAAGGTAAAGAAATCACAATTTAGACATCCGTAGAGAATGTTATAACCAAAATACTAAAGCATGTTACTGCAGTCCACATGGGAGTTGCGCGACCGCAGTTGATTTTGTGCGGTCCGCACAGGGTAGCTGAAAGTAGTATATTAAGATGTGATTTTCAGTTATTTTTCATTTTTCAAAACCCCAAAAACATAAGAGGCGATTTTTCAAAAAACCTTTCTTCTCCAAAACATTGGTAAGTGATTTTTAACTCGTTTTCTTCAATCATTAACATAATTTCAACTCAAAATCAATGATTTTCATGGGGGAAATTGGGTGTTTTGGGTATAACCTAGGTTTTTTCAAAAAATTAGGAATTTAGAACTCGATTTGAGGTCCGATTTCAAAACAAATTATATATTTGGGTTCGTGGGGGAATGGGTAATCAGTTTTTGGTTCGAACCTCGGGTTTTGACCATGTGGGCCCGGGGCGATTTTTGACTTTTTGGGTAAAACTTTAGAAAATTCATTTTCATGCATTGAGGTTGATTTATTTAGCGTTTATTGACGTAATTAAGTAACTTGTGACTGGATACGAGCGAATTGGTGGTGGAATCAAGAAGAAAAGCTATAGTTGAATCGTAAATTGTGTTCGTGGCATCGAGGTAAGTGTTTGGTCTAACCTTAGCTTGAGGGATTAGGAGTTGTGTCTTATTTGCTACATGTTAATTGTGGAGTACGACGTATAGGCATGGTGAAGAGTATCTATACGTTGGTATCAAGCATGCCCGTGAGTCTTGTATTATAATTGTTATGACTCCGTTGTTGTTTATTGCGCTTCATATGTTATTATCACCATTGTTCCCTTACCGGGATGTTTGTTTGATATTAATGATCGCTTGCCAGGATGTTTTCTTTGATAGTATTGTTTCCTTGCCGGGATGTTGTTGAAATATCATTGTTCCCTTGCCGGAAATTCAACTGATACGTCTTCAGATGGCTAGGGAGACTGGGAGTAAGATATCTTTCCAGGATGCGGCCAATGTGGCCCGGAGAGTTGAGATGGTTCTGTCACAGGGAGGTGGTCATGGGTCGGATAAGAGGCCTCGTCATTTAGGTAGATTCAGTGGTACCTCGTCTAGAGGTAGGGATTCATATGGTAGGGGCCATCCTCCTAGGCCTTTCCAGTCAGCACTTTAGGTTTCTCACGGTGCTTCAGGTGGCCGTGGTTCTCAGATGTAGTATTCTGATCAGCAGTCCTACAATGCACCACCAGCTCCTATCGGTGCACTACCGCTTCAGAGTTTCCAAGGTCGTCATCCCCAGCAGCCGAGGGCTTGTTTCACTTATGGAGACACGAGGCACATTGCTAGGTATTACCCTTGAGCATCGAGTAGTTCTCCGCATTAGGGTTCCCGTGCCATAGTTCAGGCACCAGGTGTTCCACAGCCCACCCAACCAGCTAGAGGTGGGGGTAGAGGTGCTAGAGGTGGAGGTAGAGGTATTAAAGGTGGAGCCCAGCCAGCAGCAGGTCATCCTAGAGATGTAGTTCAGGGCGGTGGGGCCCAATCCCGATGTTATGCTCTTCCAGCCAGGCCCGAGGATGAGGTATTAGAGGTGGAGGCCAGCTAGCAGCAGGTCATCCTAGAGATGTAGTTCAGGGCGGTGGGGCCCAACCCTGATGTTATGCTCTTCCAGCCAGGTCCGAGGATGAGGCTTCCGATGTAGTTATTACAGGTACGGTTCTGGTTTGTGATAGAGATGCTTCAGTGTTATTTGATCCAGGGTCTACATACTCGTATGTGTCCTATTATTTTGCACCGCATCTGGTTATGCCTAGTAATTCTTTGAGTTGTCCTGTTTATGTGTCTACACCGGTGGGTGATTCTATTGTGGTAGATCGAGTCCATCGTTCATGTATAATTGTGATTGGAGGTCTTGAGACTCATGTAGATTTGCTTCTTTTGGACATGGTCGATTTCGATGTCATTTTAGGGATGGACTGGTTATCACCTTACCACGCTATCTTGGACTGTCATGCCAAGACTGTGACCTTATCCTTACCGGGGTTACCTCGTTTAGAGTAGAGAGGGACTCATAGTCATTCTGCCCGTAGTGTTATCTCTTATGTGAAGGCTAGACGTATGGTCGAGAAGGCGTGTTTGGCCTATTTAGCATATGTTCGTGATTCTAGTGCTGAGGTTCCTTCTATTGATTTTGTGCCCATTGTTTGTGAGTTTCCTGAGGATTTTCCTTCAGACCTGCCGGGTATGCCACCCGACAGGGATATTGACTTTTGAATTGATTTGGCTCCGGGCACTCAACCCATTTCTATCCCGCCGTATTGTATGGCCCCGCCTGAGTTGAAAGAGATGAAGGAGTAGTTGCAAGACTTGCTTGAGAAGGGTTTCATTAGGCCGAGTGTTTCGCCTTGGGGTGCGCCGGTGTTGCTTGTTAAGAAGAAGGACGGATCAATGAGAATGTGTATTGATTACCGGTAGTTGAACAAGGTTACAATCAAGAATAAGTATCCATTGCCGAGGATTGATGATTTGTTTGATCAGCTTCAGCGTGCCAAAGGTATTTTTGAAAATTGACTTGATATCTGGCTACCATCAGTTGAGGATTAGGGCATTCGATGTCCCTAAGACAGTTTTCCGCACTCGGTATGGGCATTATGAGTTCTTGGTTATGTCATTCGAGTTGACAAATGCCCCAGGAACTTTCATGGATTTGATGAACCGAGTGTTCAGGACTTATTTGGATTCGTTCGTGATAGTCTTCAATGATGATATTTTGATATATTCCCACAGTCGGTAGGAGCACATGCATCATCTTAGAGTGGTTCTTCAGACCTTGAGGGATAGTCAGTTATATGCTAAGTTCTCGAAGTGTGAGTTCTGGTTGAGTTCAGTTGCATTCCTGGGTCATGTTGTATCAGCGAGGCTATTCAGGTTGATCCGAAGAAGATTGAGGCAGTAAAGAACTGGCCTAGACCAGCATCAGCTACAAAGATTTGGAGTTTCTTGGGATTGGCAGGCTACTATCGTCGGTCCGTGGAGGGGTTTTCATCTACCACAGCCCCGATAGCCAGATTGACCCAGAAGGGTGCCCAGTTCAGATGGTCGGATGAGTGTGAGGCGAGCTTTCAGAAGCTCAAGACGGATCTGACTACGGCACCTGTGTTGGTTTTTCCCATAGGTTCAAGGCCTTATATAGTCTATTGTGATGCATCTCGTATTGGACTCGGTGCAGTGTTGATGCAGGATGGCAAGGTCATTGCCAATGCTTTGCGGCATTTGAAGATTCATGAGAAGAACTATCTAGTTCATGATTTGGAGTTGGCAACCATTGTTCACGCGTTGAAGATTTGGAGGCATTATCTGTATGGCGTGGCATGTAAGGTGTTCACGGATCATAAGTCTTCAGTATTTGTTCAAGCAAAAGGAGTTGAATTTGAGGCAGAGGAGGCGGTTGGAGCTGTTGAAAGATTATGATATCACCATCTTATATCATCCGAGAAAGGCCAATGTGGTAGCCGATGCTTTGAGTAGGAAGTCATCCAGTATGGGCAGTCTTGCTTATATTCCGGTCGGTGAGAGACCACTTGCTTTGGATGTTCAGGCTTTGGCCAATCAGTGCGTGAGGTTGGATGTTTTTGAGCCCAGCCGTGTGTTAGCTTGCACGGTCGCTCGTTCTTCTTTATTGGAGCGTATCCATGATCGGCAGTATGATGATCCCCATTTATGTGTCCTTAGAGACATGGTGCAGCACGGAGGTGCCAAGTAGGTTACCTTAGGCGATGATGGAGTTTTGAGATTGCAGGGTCGAGTTTGTGTGCCTAATATGGATGGGCTCCGAGAGTTGATTTTAGAGGAGGCCCATAGTTCGAGGTACTCTATTCATCCGAGCACCGCTAAGATATATCAGGATTTGCGGCAACATTATTGGTGGAGAAGAATGAAGAAGGACATCGTTACATATGTGGCTCGGTGTTTGAATTGTCAGCAGGTCAAGTATGAGCATCAGAGGCCTGGTGGTTTGTTCCAGAAGATTGAGATTCTTGAGTGGAAGTGGGAGTGGATCACTATGGACTTCGTTGTTGGACTTTCATGGACTCAGAGGAAGTTTGATGCAGTGTGGGTTATTGTTGATAGGCTGACCAAGTCAGCGCATTTCATTCCTTTGGTAGTTCCTATTCTTCCGAGAGGTTAGCTGAGATCTATATCCGAGAGATTGTTCGTCTTTATGGTGCGCCCGAGTCTATCATCTAGGATCGAGGTACGCAGTTTACCTCCCAGTTTTGGAGAGCAGTTCAGCGAGAGTTGGGCACGCAGGTTGAGTTGAGCACAGCATTTCATCCTCAGACGGATGGGCAGTCCGAGTGGACCATTCAGATTTTGGAGGATATGCTCTAAGCTTGTGTCATTGACTTTTGAGGCTCGTGGGATCAGTTTTTGCCTTTAGCAGAGTTTGCCTACAACAACAGCTACCAGTCGAGTATCCAGATAGCTCCTTATGAGGCTTTATATGGTAGGCGGTGTCGGTCTCCGGTTGGATGGTTTGAGCTGGGAGAGGCTCGGTTGTTGGGTACGGATCTGGTTTAAGATGCCTTGGACAAGGTCAGGATTATTCAAGATAGGCTTCGTACAGCTCAATCAAGGCAAAAGAGTTATGCCGACCGCAAGGTTCGACATTTGGCATTCATGGTCGGTGAGCGAGTATTGCTTCGAGTGTCGCCTATGAAGGGCGTGATGAGATTTGGGAAGAAGGGAAAGCTTAGCCCTATGTTCATTCGCCCGTTTGAGATTCTTGATCGAGGGGGAGAGGTGGCTTATAGACTTGTGTTGCCATCGAACTTATCAACCGTGTATCCAGTATTTCATGTGTCCATGCTTCGAAAGTATCACGGCGATCCCTCCCATGTGTTAGATTTCAGCACTGTCCAGTTGGACAAGGACTTGTCTTATGAGGAGGAGTCGGTATCTATTCTAGACTGGCAGGTTCGTCAATTGAGATCGAAGAGTTTTCCTTCTATTCATATTCAGTGGAGAGGTCATCCTCCTGAGGCATCGACCTGGGAGTCCGAGTCCGATATGCAGAGCCGTTATCCCCATCTTTTTTCCGACTCAGGTACTTCCTTCCTAAGGGGATTGTGCGGCCGC
The DNA here is from genome assembly GCF_000715075.1 of Nicotiana tabacum. Taxonomy (NCBI): domain Eukaryota; kingdom Viridiplantae; phylum Streptophyta; class Magnoliopsida; order Solanales; family Solanaceae; genus Nicotiana; species Nicotiana tabacum. Next base: position 49,649,417 of record NC_134086.1, read on the forward strand.
AATGGATTTTGTGCGGACCGCGGTGAGGGCTTTGCGGCCGCACTAGATTCTGTGCGGTCTGCGGTGAAGAACATTTCACTGGTCCGACTTCGGAAGCTTATATCTTTTGATCTACAAGGAATTTTGAGATGATTCAAAATTGAAAGTTGTAACACTTCATGTCTAGTTTCCAAAAAGCTAAAGAAATAACAATTTGGACATCTGTAGAGAAAGTTATAACCAAAATACTAAATCGCATCACTGCAGTCCACATGGGAGCTGTGCGGCCGCAGTTGATTTTGTGCGGTCCGCACAGGGCAGCTGGAAGTAGTATATTAAGACGGGATTTTCAGTTATTTTTCATTTTTCAAAACCCCAAAAACATAAGAAACAATTTTTCAAATAACCTTTCTTCTCCAAAACATTGGTAAGTGATTTCTAACTCATTTTCTTCAATCATTAACATCTTTTAACATGATCTCAACTCAAAATCAATGATTTTCATGGGGGAAATTGGGTGTTTTGAGTAGAACCTATATTTTTCAAAAATTGGGGATTTAGAACTCGATTAGAGGTCCGATTTCAAAACTAATTATATATTTGAGTTCGTGGGGGAATGGGTAATCGGGTTTTAGTTCGAACCTCGGGTTTGGACCATGTGGGCCCAGGGGCGATTTTTGACTTTTTGGGTAAAACTTTAGAAAATTCATTTTCATGCATTGGGGTTGATTTATTTAGCGTTTATTGACGTAATTAAGTAACTTGTGACTGGATACGAGCAAATTGGTGGTGGAATCAAGAAGAAAAGCTATAGTTGAATCGTAAATTGTGTTCGTGGCATCGAGGTAAGTGTTTGGTCTAACCTTAGCTTGAGGGATTAGGAGTTGTGTCTTATTTGCTACATGTTAGTTATAGAGTAAGCCGTATAGGCATGGTGACGAGTATCTATACGTTGGTGTCAAGCATGCCCGTGAGTCTTGTATTATAATTGTTATGACTCAGTTGTTGTTTATTGCACTTCATATGTTATTATCACCATTGTTCCCTAGTATTGTTCCCTTGCTGGGATGTTGTTGAAATATCATTGTTCCCTTGCCGGGAAGTTGTTATATTACTCTTGTTCCCTTGCCGGGATTCCTTGTGATTATTGTTGGCTTGTAAATGGGCGTGGGTGATATGTCTACCACAAGATAAAATGAAATGGGAGCGGGGTGGTACGCCTGCCACGAGCTAAATAAAATGGGAGCGGGTGGCACGCTTGCCACGAGATACAGAAAATGGGATTGGGTGCACACCTGCAACAAGATGTGGAAAGAAAGTGAAATCTGTCTTTGTTTTCCTTATTCTTGTTAGTGGTTGGATTTTGATTCCTTTATAGTTCTCTTGATTTTCTGTTTTGCATGTTTTCCCCGAAGCATGTTTCCCCTTCCCATCTTTATTTGTTTATTCTACTTTACTTTCCGCTGTATATTATATAACTACATAGGTTTATTTGGTAGTCTGGTCCTAGCCTCGTCACTACTTCACCGAGGTTAGGTAGACACTTACCAGCACATGGAGTCGGTTGTGCTGATACTACACTCTGCACTATGTGCAGATCCTGGAGTAGCTTTTGGACCGTAGTGTGGAGGCTACCTTCAGTCCACGCGGAGATCCAAGGTAGACCTGCAGGCGTCCGCAGGCCCTGACGTCTCCTCTATTCCTATTTCCTGTTTCATTTTCCTTTTATTCAGAAATAGTGTATTGTCATTTTCTTCAGACTTTGTATGTAGTAATCTCTTAGACAGTCTGTGACACTGTGACAGCAGGTTTTGGGTGGTTAAGGCTTAAGTATTTGTAATAGAAGCATTTTTCATAAATCTTATTGTTGTTTTCCGCTTAAATTGGAATTTTCGCTATTACCACGTTATCGTCTTATATTCGTTAAAAAGAAATAATTGGTTAATGAAGTAATTAGATTAAAGGTTTGGCTTGCCTAACTCATATTAGTAGGCTGCATCACGACTCCCGAGGGTAGAAAATCCGGATCGTGACACATACACTGATGAAAAATGACTCAGAGATTAGCACCTCCTTCCTTAGCTTCCTTAGTCAAAGATATATGGCTACATTTAAATAGCAAAACATTTGAAAAGAAAAAGAATATCAATAAAGTTCTAAGTACAACAAAGAAATAAATGAATGAACAATTAGAATAATAACATATAAAGGTTACAAATTTTTTTCAAAGTATCATAAAGAAGAAAGAAAAATAGAATACACAACACCACTGCTTCAACTGGAAAGGTGATACAGGAGAGTTTGCATAACTTTTAGATGGATCTGACATGCTTTCTCATTTCTAGAAAGAAGAGTATATATACACGAGTTTAAGCTCATACTCCCTAAAATCTCTCCTAAGAATATTCTCGGAATATCATATTCCTATAATATCTTCTAGAATACCACATCTCTAACAAATATAGATACACAATATACAACTAATATATTTAAACATTTACAAATCTTGCTTAATAAAAAGAGATCCAACTCTCTACATTCAAAAATATTAATAAAGCACGAATAAAAATTTATAAGGCCAGCTAATTTTTTTTTATAGAATCATAATGCTTCTTTCTTCCTCTTTAGTTCTGCTCATCAAATAAGGATGCATAGAGGAAACACATGAACTTAATTGTCTAATAAAAAGTCCACCATGATTAAACTAAAGTATGACATATAATAGATAAATTACCAATGCAAAGCAAATTAAAACAAAGAGAAGAAAAAAAATACGTCTTTCATTCCTTTCTGTAGCATTATTTATACAAGTGTGTTGTTGTCCATTTGAAATTTAAATACGCTTTTCCATATAATATTACTCCAAATATGGTAATATAAATCAAGAACAGCTTACAATTTCCCAACATATATTTTTTTCAATTATTAATTAGATATTTCTCATCAAAAAAGATACCTATAGTAATTGTAAGCACGTGATTTTTGCCCTATATGAGAATTACTCCCAAAAATTTCAAAATAAAATGATTTTCCTTGGTGTGCAATTTTGAGATTTTTTGTGACATTTTTGGATAATTATTTGTATTTGTCTGTGCATGTTTATTTGTTAACTTAATAAAAAAATACAAAAATATGTCGCATTTTTCATGTAGGATTTAATTCTACAATTGTTAGTAATTAAGTTTGTTTTACAAAAATTAAAAATTACAAAAATAGGCATCATTTGCATTTTTAGCATTTAATGTCCAAATATACAATTTTATGTTTAATTATTACTTAATTGTGCGTTAATTGTTATTGGGAGTTAATTCGCTTTTATAACTTAATTTAGTTCTTAATAATAATTTAAGTATTTTTATAATTTAGTTTTAGAAAAATAAAAGAAGAAAAGAGAGCGAAAATATAAAGAAAATCGGAATTGGGCCTCTTCTTCAATTTCAAACCACAAGCCCAAAAAATTGTCTAACCTTCCCCACGACCCAGTCCATTTCAAACCGGGTCGACCCGGTCCATAAACCAAAAGACCCAACACCCCCTATCTTGCATTTCAAAAAACAAAACAAAACAAAACCCTAAAAAAAAACACTACCTACCCGCCCCCGCCCCCCTCTCTATCTTCTTCTCCAAAAAGCTCCAAACAAACCCATCAATGGCTTCCCTTCCCCCACCTCTTCTCCTTCACATACACACACACACACACAACCACGGCAACGCAACACACACACACCCGCTGCCCGTGTTTCTTCTTCTTCTTCAAGATCGCGAGGGTTTCTTCTTTTTCAAGTTCACGTTGATCGTTGCTTCTTCTTCTTCCTCACTTCATGCCGCTGGATTTCCAGTGACCCCCATCGCTGCCACTGCTGCGGCTTCATCTTCAAACGACCAGCCATGGACGAGCTTCATCGAGCTCGAACTCGAGCTCCCATGGCTGCCGCTGCATCTTCTCCATAAGTTGCTACTGCGTTGTCTGCTTCGTCACTGCTTCTGTTGCATCGTCTGCTTCTTCTACTGCTGCTGCCTGTCGAGCAGCTGGTTCAAATCCACCCCGTCGCCACTACTTCGTCGTCAACCATGGCTGTCCTCAACATCACGTCGCAGACAACCAGTCCTAGTGCTGCCCCTGCTGCTTCATCTTCTCCATCCAAACCCAACAACATGAATGACCATTGCCTCGTCGCCTTTGCTCCAAAGCCAAGCAGCTTCTGCTGCTCCTGATGCATCCAGCATGGTCGAGAAGTTGGTTCGAAAAACCAACCCCATCGCCATCCACTGTCGTCGTTGTTGCTGCTGTTACTGTTGCCTCACCTTCGTCTTCTTCACTTCTGCTTCACGTACAAAACCAGCCGCACCTACTGTTTTGCTGCCACCATTTCGTTATTCGAGTTTTGTTCAATGTCGTCGATCGTTGTTTTGAGTTCGTCAAGGTTAAAAGAAAGGTGAGTTCGTCGTTGAATTCAAGATCCGTTAAGTCGTTGGCAGTCTTGGTGCGATAACCTTTTCCGGACATATTTGTTCTCATTCAAGTTCTTCGTCGTTTTGATCCGGTTAGTGGATTTTGAGTTTTATTTTTGTCCATATTTTGTTTTGATATTCTCGAATCTAAAATTGGTAAATGTTTGATTTTTGTTTTGTTCATGTTCATTGTTTTGTTAATGTTTCAGTTTGTTCATGTGAAATTGTTAGTTTAATGTTTGTTAGATTCAAATTGAAATTTAAGTAATTATTTCTTCAATTTGTTTCATGTGTTTTATGTATTTTTTCAGAAATTGTTAACGTTGTTTAAATCGTTTGAATCTGTCATGTTTTGTTGTTTAAAATAGATTTTAATGCATGTTTATTCTTTGTTTGAAGTTCATCCACTAATTTAATTTGAGTTTGTTTTGGTTTTTGATTTGTTGATTTAATTTGAATCATGTATTTGTGTTGTTAATATTGTTGTTTCCTTGCTCATCCATTTTGGTCTAAGTTAACCAGGATTGGTTTTCAATATAGTTAATTTATTTCCATTAATTTGAAGTTGAATGATTCATCTGTGTTCATATGATTTGTTGTTGAATTTGCTGAGAAATTGGTCATTTTGGCTATATTTTGGTTGAGATTGATTAGGTGAATTGGTTATAGCTGATGGGGTAGTTTGGTAAATTGCAGTACGTTCAGGGGTAAAATGGTAATTGCAATAAGGTCGGAGGGGTAGTTTGGGAATTGAACATTTTTGAATAATTCTTTATGTTAAGCATGGGGGACAAAATGTAATGGGGTGTGGGTGATATAATTGTTTAATATAATGGGGGACAAGACATAATGTAGTGGGGGGGGGGAATATTGTAATTGTTTATGGTAGGCATGGGGAACAAGATATAATGGGATGGTTTGATATATTTGTTTAATGTAGTGGGGGATGAGTGAGAAGATAGTGGGTTTGGTAGGAGAAAGTGGTTGTTTTATTAATGGTTTAAAGGGTTTGAGATGATAAATAAATAGAGAAACTTGATCAGATTTTTGAGGGGGACAGAAAAAAAAGAGAGGAGAATACAGAACAGAATAGAGAAGAGATAAAAATTGGAGAAATTTCAAAACTAAAGGAGAGAACAAAAACTGGAAAAAAAATCTTCTACTTTCCTTCATTGTTTGAAATCAGCATTAATTGTTGTTGTTTCATTGAAGCTTGAAGCTTCTATTTTTGGGATTACTACTCCACCGGTTTGCAAACTCTGTTCCTAGGTTGTTACAGTTGTTGGGCTGTTGTTGCTGTGCTGTATTGTTATTACTGCTGTTGATTCTTATCTTCATCTTCTTTTCTTTCCAATACCAGGTACACGACTGTAATACTAGCTATTGCAAGCTAATAATGTGGAAGCATGAATACATATGAAGAATGAAATTTTGAAATTTTAATTTCATTTTTTTTGTTCCTTTTATTGATTGTATTTAAGCTATTTCATGTATTACTGAATAATAATTGGAATAAAAAAAACATAAGTTAGTCTTTAATGAATCGGTTTGGCAAAACGGGTTAATTCACTAGTTATGAAGGTTTCAAGATTATCAACAGTAGGTTAATCATGAACAAGTAGCTAAATTTAGCTAAGGCACGAATTTAAATTAAATTTCGTAAATTAGGCATTAAGGCATGATTTGAGTTCAGGCAAGATTAGAAGAACGTTTAAGTCTAATAAACTTTCTAATAAGCTTTAGTAATTATGGTTAAATCTAGTTTCAAATGGTTGTGAATAATTAATCTCAATAGTTTTTTTTAACAATGCTGAGTTTTAATCTAGCTGTATTTGATTCTTTTGAATATTAGTTGTCGGATTTTTATTTTATTTATAATTTCGAATTTTTTTAGTAAAATTCCTTTTCATCAATATTTGTATTAATCTAGCAATTAGTATGTCATGCTTTCTTAAATAAATAAAATAAAAACTCGTAATTAATTAGGATTTTCTTTCTTTATTTTAGAGACTAATTTTAATAGGAAAAATGTAGTAGCTTTAGGATTTGTCCATTTAAAATAAATGAGACGAGCCTCGCCAAATAAAACACACAGATTGCGGGGCCCTCACAAATACATGCGTTAATTACTTAGAATTCGGGATCGGCCGCTTAGCAAACTCCACAGCCTTATCCAAAATAATAAATACGCTAATTGCTTTAGGCGCGCATTTTAATAATCTTACCTTCTTAAACTCGGGTGCGCATTTCATGCGACCCAAATCCAAATCCCAAAACATTGCATAAAACTGTGTTCCGGATTGCGGGTGCATTTCATGTGACGCAATCCCAAGACATGTTTTTAAACGATGTTCACATTCTTTTAAAAATATAATAATAAAAGCGGTAAAGAGTTAAAATTTGCACATAAGTTCATATTTGTATAAAATCAGATAATCAAGACGAATATGACAGTTGAGCGACCGTGCTAGAACCACGGAACTCGGAATGCCTAACACCTTCTCCCGGGTTAACAGAATTCCTTATCCGGATTTCTGGTACGCAGACTGTAATAAGGAGTCATTCTTTTCCTCGATTCGGGATTAAATTGGTGACTTGGGACACCCTAAAATCTCCCAAGTGGCGACTCTGAAATAAATAAACAAATCCCGTTTCGATTGTCCTTTAATTGAAAAAAACTCCTTGTACCCTCGCGGGGGCGGAAAAAGGAGGTGTGACAGCTCTGGCGACTCTGCTGGGGACATTTGACCCAGAACCACTGGTGCAGGGTCAGAAATCGAGCTTAGAATAAATTGTTATGTTCAGCTTTATCTGATTTTGTTACATGATCTGTGCTTAATGTGCTAACTAATTGCTTTTACCGCTTTGATATTTTGTGAACTGTATATAAACTGTGCTGAAACCCATCTTCTCTCTGAGTCTTCTGAATCACGAAGAAGGGTGTACTTCGTACGACTTCTTTTCTGTATAGTGTCAAGTCCCAATTTAGAAATAGGTTTGGATAAGTCGCAAAGCCGGTGAAGCTTCTGTATTTCCGGACTGCCGCCTCCTCCTCGGCTCGAGCTGTCCGCTCGGGTAAGCCAGGTCTAGAACAAATACCCAGGTTCTGAACCTAGAATAACTCAACTTCATGTCGGATCCCTAGTAGGAACGCTTATCTGCATCATGTGTATTTTTGACTTAGGGGACTCAACACAGGGGTTGAGTCCGTCTAGGAATAGCAACCTGAAACAGAAAAGACCATCCTGATGCATCCTACTCACTGCTTGTGCATTTATTTGCTTTGAACTTGCATGATGAACGGTTTTGAATATGGGGAAAAATTAAAAAAAAAAAAAAGAGAAAGAAAGGAAAATAGCAGTGTATAGGGTTACTCTTCTGTTTTGAAAAAATAACAATGTCCAAATACTGGCGAAATTCTGCCGAAATTTTGGGAAAAATGAAAAGAAAGGAAAAAAATATTTTTTATATATAGTTTGTTTTGCTCAAAAAGCAAAAGAAAAAAAATAGAAAAGAGTCCCTTATTTTTAGGTTGAAGAATAGGTTGGTCATTTTGTTGAAACTAAAAAATCTTCACTTTGTCTTGTCTTCAAAATGAAAAAATGAAAAAGAAGAAAACGAAAAATAGTTTGTCTTGCCATGAAAAATGAAAATGAAAAAAGAGTCTTGTTTTTAAAAATATTTTTTTTATTTATTTGTTTATGAAAATGTCAAAAATGAAAAAAAAGGGGTCTTGCGTTGAACGTAGTTTTATGATTTGTTGCAATATATATATATATATATATCCAAAAAGTATTTTTTTTTATTTCCTTTCTAGAAAAGTTTTTTTTAGACCCCCAATTTTCAAGAAACAAATCCAAAAATATTTTCCATTATTAATGTCTTTAGAAAGTCTTTTCAATTGTTTTAAATGAATAAAAAAAAATATTTTCTTTTAATTTCTTCCAAAAAATCCGAAAATATTTTCATTCTTCTTTCATAATTGAAAAGAAAAGTCAAAATTCAAAAATATTTTTTAGAAGCATTTCTTTCATTGAAAATAAAATTCCAAAAAATATTTTCTTTCTTCTTTAGAAGTTTCTCTTTCAAAATTCAATTTTTTTAGAAATCCTTCTTTGAAAAAATGCTCCATTTCTTCTTTATAAGTCTTTCCTTCAAAAATAATAAATAAAAATAATTTAAAAAAAAAGTCAGTTTATTTACTTTATTCGTGATCTCCCGAACTACACGAGTTTGATTCTCACCGGATGTGAGATACGTAGGCAACCCACATCGGGTCCAACCTCCATTTTTGCTGAAATAGCCAAAACAAACAAATAATTAATAATAATAAAAAAAATGTCAAAATTTTAATTTTGTCATAAATAAGTCGGGTGATGTTGTTTTGTAAAAAATAGTTGAATGTTCCCGAAAAGGACGCCGGAAGGCTGACTTTGTATAAACAGCCACCTTGGTTCATTTTTTTAGGATTTTGGTCCAGTTGACCCATACAGCCTTAAAAATCTTCGTCCCGAGACGCTGAAGGGCCGTGTTTGCAATACCAGGTTTTATTATAATTTGAAAAAAAAACAACAAAGAGTCAGCGGTCAGGTGAATACCGTTTGGATTTTTTGTCAAAAATAAGCCGAGTCAGTTTCGGCCTCGTCTTAAACCGTTCTTGCCGAAATAGCCTTAGAGTATCTTTCAGTTGTCGAAAGGCTATTTTCGTAAAAGAACAGACAAGTGTGTAAAGTGTCGTAAAATAATCCTCCCCCGGCCTTAAAATTCATGTGAAATTTGGAAGGGGCCACATTTGCAAAAATAACCGTTTGGTTGCATTTGTCAAACGGAGAAAGGAAGCTGGCCATTTGTTTTTGGAGTTTGTAAATCTTTTGATTAGAATAGGTGGGTTGTTTGATTTTCGAGTTTGTAGGTCATCTTCAAACCTTTGAAACCCAGTTTGTTTTAATATGAAAATTGAAAAAAATGTTTATTATTGTTTATCTTTTATTGGTACGAACTACGCAAGGTCTGATTCATGCGGGGTCATGATACGTAGGCAATCTCCATAAGATTCGACCACGACAAAAAAAAAATGAAAAATGAATGAAAAAAAAATCGAAAAAAAAAGAAAAATGAAAAAAAAAGAAACGAAAAAAAAAGGAAAGGATGTTGTTAATAATGAGGACCGACTGAGTCCATTCTAACCTGTTTTGTTCTGAATCACAAAGAAAGAAGGTGGTTGGTTTGTGGTAAGCCGGACAATGACACCCAGAATATCACGCAGAATCCTTTATATGCACATCATGATGCACACTTTGCGGGGATCAGGCCTGATGACAGAAGCATTCGAGTCCTATTGGGAACTTGTTGACTAAGGTTGATGATATTGAAGTTGGTAATGGTCTTGGCAGTATTGATGCGAAGCTCAGTGGCTAAGATGCCAATTTTGATAAAGTGGGAGGACGCTCCGTTCTTTGGTTAGCAAGAGAGAAGCTTGTGGTGGCTTATTTTGTTGTCATTTATGTTGTTCGGATTATTAGGGTTGTAATACGGATGTTGTCTTGTGTCAAACCTTCCTATCTGTCTATTTTTGTCATAGCGGTTTGTTTATGTTTTGTCCAGTGTGTTTTAGGATTTTATTCTGGTCTGTGTTGTTGGGTTTTGTTATTCAAACCATTTCACCGGTAGTCTAATACAAAATCCGGTCTTTTATTATTTCCATTCATCTTTTGTTTAGTCCTTTTATCATTTTGTTCAGCGCTGATTCTAGTGACATGACATGCGCACACAGTTTGGGCCTAATCTTAAAAGTTAACATAAAACCCCGGAAAGGTGATCAGAACATCTTAAGAAAATAAGGGCGGTTTGAGATTATTCAGAGCTCGAGTCATGTGGAACTGGGGCAAGTAAAACATAAAGAAAACCGTTAAAAGCAAGATTCACCTTTCATGATAATGAGAGTGAGAGTGTCGCCCAACGGTGCTTTAGAAGTGACAAATAAACAAGCAGATATTGAATATAATTGTCAAGTCCATGCACCATCAGAAGAGGCTACAAATCTCTGTTTAATTGTGTTGTTTGCACTTGGCATGTTTTGAAGGCTGGAATGACGAAGGCATTTTGTTCTGCTACCTAAACACTTTATCCTTTGTTACCCCTTTTGAGCCTTATTTGTTTTTCTTTCGTACCCCTCGTTCGGAATCAATAGCAACGACTAGAAAATACGAGCATCGCAGGTAAAGAAAAAAAAAAGAAAGAAAAGAAAACAATAAAAGGAAAAAAAAAAGAAAAAGAGAAAAGAAAATAAAAATGATAACAAAAAAAAAAACAAAAAAAAAACAAAAGAAAGTCAGAAGAAAACAGAGGAATTGGGAACTACGTTTGACCTGATTCCTCAAAGAGGATACGTAGGCGCTTCACGGCTCGGTCATAGGGTGCATAGTGTGCATAGTATGCATGGTGTGCATGGTGTAATAAAAATTAAAAAAAATATATAATCAAATAATCCCCAAGCAAGAAATTGGGGCAAGAGTTGCGCTTGTTGTAAACAAATATGGTTCCGAAGGTTGTAATTTTGAACCTCAAATTGATTTGTTTTTTAGCCTTTAAATACCCTTTCTTTCTAGCCTATCCAAAAACCCACATTACGGTCCAAAGAAAGACCTTCTGATCAGTCTTCAAAAGATGTCAAGTCAGACAAATGAGAGTCTTACTGGTGAACGTAACACTCTGTTCCACAACAGAAAGGACTCTAATCTCCAGCAGTGAGAATCATACTGGCAACACTCCAAATCCCCAGCTGGAAAGTGATACAACTGAGAGAGTCTTATCGGTGAAAATCTTCACGGATGCCATAAGACGATGAAAGCTGGAAAAAAAACCAAAATGAGAGAGGCTTGATAGTGACAAACCCTTCGGGCACTACAAGTCGAATAAGATTGGGAATCAGATGGGGAATCGTCAAGGGAATATCTTGAAAGACGATTGACGGCGGAGGATAGGCCACATATGCATGTCATGACCATTAGAGTCGGTATCTGCGTTTGATAGGTTTTTTATTTATAGTTTCTTTTGTTAAAGAGTCATCTTTTTCCTTTGTCTTTTATTATGTTCCTTTTTATCTTTCTCCTTTTATAGAAAATTCCCCAGTAGAGTCTGTTTGGTCAGAACAAGTGAGAAATGACTTCAAAATAGGCCATCAACTTTCCAATCATGCAAGATGAGATCTGATTAATACATCCAAGTGGTATAGTCAGCAAGGAACAAGCGCGAGGCCAGTGTCAAGAAAGATATCTCCAGCAAAAGGAGATTGACAAAAGGATCAACGAGTGTCAAGAGGGATATCCTTGCCGAAATCAAAGGTTATTAAAACCTCAAGGCCGAGGCCCGTGGACAAAGCAAGGAGAGCAGTGAGCATGATTTGGGAAATTCATGTGAGACTAAAAGGTCGGGGAAATGCCAGTTTCCGAGCTATGCCACAAAAGAAGAGGGATATCCCCAGCAGAAAGGGATTATCCCCATCAAATAATATCATCCCCAACAAGTTGTGGAACACAGAGCAAGGAAGGAGAAGGGGAAAACCATCCCAGTAGGAGTATCACAACCAACCACCGCGTTTTAAACTAACAAATTTTGTTTGATTTGAAACAGGTAAAGGAAATGGCATTGATACCAGAAATGCATGCCACAAGGGATATTATCAAACTGGGGCAGAAAATTTTCCTTTCATTTAGAAAATTTTCTGGAAGTCAGGTACCCATTTGGAGAAGAATAAAGATAACACCAGTCTCAAGGGAAGTGGTCTTTGAACCAGTGTTGCCCTCAACATAATAAGTTTCAATGGAGGAAGTTGTTCCCCATCAGACAGAACAAAGGGATGACACTTGTGCTCAGAAAATCAAAAGGCCAGTATCATTCCCAACAGCCTTCCGAAGAGTGAAGCACTAGTTCTGAAGTTTATAACCCCAACAGGTAAGTAAATAATTCCCCAACAGTGTTATCCCCGACAGTTTCGAGGAGTCCAACACAAGTTTGGTGAAAATCGGTATCCTCAGCGGTTCCTTTCGGGGAAAGGCAAAACGAGTCTTAAGGGAGGTAGTCTTCGAAGGAAGAAGCTATGCAAAAAAAAACAAAAACAAAACAAAAAAAAGAACAAAAAAAGAACAAAAAAGGAAAAAAAAAAAGAAAAAAAAAGAAGAAAAAGAAAAAAAGGGGGGGAAGTAGTTTGCAGAGGAATGAAACATCATACTTAAAAGGAGGTAATTTTTGAAGGAGTAAGATAACATATTTACTCATCAGAGTTATCCTCAACAGTATTAGCCACAGCAGGGTTACTCAGCAGTTCGCAGTGTTATCCCCAGCGGATCATCGAGATGTAGAAGCATCCTCGACAGAGTTTCGACCAAGTTTCAAGAGGGTCGGACAACTCAGAGTGGGTAGGGAAGAAAAGGAAAATTCATCCCCAGCAAAATAATCCCCAACAAGTTTTGAGGTAAGACATTTTCAAGTTTTAAGATATTTTGGGTTCATCCGCTCTAGAATAGGATATTTTGGTTCATCGGCCCTCGAATAGGATATTTTGGGTTCATCCGCCCTCGAATAGGATATTTTGGGTTCATCCTCCCTCGAATAGGATATTTTGGGTTCATCCGCCCTCGAATAGGATATTTTGGGTTCATCCGCCCTCGAATAGGATTTTATTTTCAAAGTTATTGAAGATAGGTGCCCACCTGTATAACGAGAGGAATACATTTCAGTCTTTATTTCATGTCCTAGGTCGCCCACCAGTATAATGAGGGTATACAATTCAGTCTTTACATTTCCTGTCCTAGGTCGCCCACCAGTATAATGAGGGTATGCATTTTTCATTTCATGTCCTAGGTCGCCCACCAGTATAATGAGGGTATACAATTCTGTCTTTACATTTCCTGTCCTAGGTCGCCCACTAGTATAATGAGGGTATGCATTTTTCATTTCCTGTCCTAGGTCGCCCACCAGTATAATGAGGGTACGCATTTTTCATTCCATGTCCTAGGTCGCCCACTAGTATAATGAGGGTACGCATTTTTCATTCCATGTCCTAGGTCGCCCACCAGTATAATGAGGGTATGCATTTTTCATTTCCTGTCCTAGGTCGCCCACCAGTATAATGAGGGTATGCATCTTTACATTTCCTGTCCTAGGTCGCCCACCAGTATAATGAGGGTACGCATTTTTCATTTTTCATGTCCTAGGTCGCCCACCAGTATAATGAGGGTATGCATTTTTCATTTCCTGTCCTAGGTCGCCCACCAGTATAATGAGGGTATGCATTTTTCATTTCCTGTCCTAGGTCGCCCACCAGTATAATGAGGGTATGCATTTTTCATTTCATGTCCTAGGTCGCCCACCAGTATAATGAGGGTATACAATTCTGTCTTTACATTTCCTGTCCTAGGTCGCCCACCAGTATAATGAGGGTTTGCATTTTTCATTTCCTGTCCTAGGTCGCCCACCAGTATTATGAGGGTACGCATTTTTCATTCCATGTCCTAGGTCGCCCACCAGTATAATGAGGGTATGCATTTTTCATTTACTGTCCTAGGCCGCCCACCAGTATAATGAGGGTATGCATCTTTACATTTCCTGTTCTAGGTTGCCCACCAGTATAATGAGGGTACGCATTTTTCATTCCATGTCCTAGGTCGCCCACCAGTATAATGAGGGTATGCATTTTTCATTTCATGTCCTAGGTCGCCCACCAGTATAATGAGGGTATACAATTCTGTCTTTACATTTCCTGTCCTAGGTCGCCCACCAGTATAATGAGGGTATGCATTTTTCATTTCATGTCCTAGGTCGCCCACCAGTATAATGAGGGTATACAATTCTGTCTTTACATTTCCTGTCCTAGGTCGCTCACCAGTATAATGAGGGTATGCATTTTTCATTTCCTGTCCTAGGTCGCCCACCAGTATAATGAGGGTACGCATTTTTCATTCCATGTCCTAGGTCGCCCACCAGTATAATGAGGGTATGCATTTTTCATTTCCTGTCCTAGGCCGCCCACCAGTATAATGAGGGTATGCATCTTTACATTTCCTGTTCTAGGTTGCCCACCAGTATAATGAGGGTACGCATTTTTCATTCCATGTCCTAGGTCGCCCACCAGTATAATGAGGGTATGCATTTTTCATTCCATGTCCTAGGTCGCCCACCAGTATAATGAGGGTATGCATTTTTCATTTCCTGTCCTAGGCCGCCCACCAGTATAATGAGGGTATGCATCTTTACATTTCCTGTTCTAGGTTGCCCACCAGTATAATGAGGGTACGCATTTTTCATTCCATGTCCTAGGTCGCCCACCAGTATAATGAGGGTATGCATTTTTCATTCCATGTCCTAGGTCGCCCACCAGTATAATGAGGGTATGCATTTTTCATTTCATGTCCTAGGTCGCCCACCAGTATAATGAGGGTATACAATTCTGTCTTTACATTTCCTGTTCTAGATTGCCCACCAGTATAATGAGGGTACACATTTTTCATTCCATGTCCTAGGTCGCCCACCAGTATAATGAGGGTATGCATTTTTCATTTCATGTCCTAGGTTGCCCACCAGTATAATGAGAGTATGCATTTTTCATTTCATGTCCTAGGTCGCCCACCAGTATAACGAGGGTACACATTTCAGTCTTTACATTTCATGTCCTAGGTTGCCCACCAGTATAATGCGGGTACACATTTTATTTTATTTCCATGTCAGGCGCCCACCTGTATAACGAGAGGAATACTTTTTAGTCTTATACTTCAGATTTTGAAATCAGTAACCCCACCGGAAGGCAGAAGGTTACAACAGGAATCCCCAGCAGGAAACAATAAAAATCCCCAGCACCGGGAAGCAGAAGGTTGCAACAAGAGGTCCCAGCACAAATTCAAGTGCCTGAGTCAAAAGGAAGAAAAGACGCGTCTTGAAAGAAGCGGCTTGTGAACATTAAACTATGCCCAGCATAACAAATCTGATAAAGAGAGCCGTATCCCCAGAGGAACCGCCGAAAAGCTTAATGAAGAAAGCCATGTCCCCAGCGGACCGAACAAAATGATGAAAACTGGTATTCAGAAAAGCAAAAGGCCGGTGTCATCCCCAAATTCACGGAAGAAAAGCACCGGAGGAAATACAAGCCGACAAGAAAGCAAGGCAACAAGAACAAATTGCAGTCTAGCCTAGCTTCTTGTATTCTTTAAGCACGGTATAACAAGGAGATCGGTAAGCAGTGGTAATAGCATGCAACAACAGTAACCTTGCAGTCCCACGGTAGTCCCAGCTACCAAAACTTCCCGAACTACATTGACCTGATTCCTGTTCAGCCCAGGATATGTATGAAACCTTTGAAGCAAAAGTTTGGTTAAATCTTTTTCAAAAAATGCTTCATACGGAGTACTCGGATGGGCAAAAATCGCTCACTTTATCTTTGCACGAAAACCCTTCGTGTCTTCGGGCAAAGAGGGGCAGCTGTAAGCACGTGATTTTTGCCCTATATGAGAATTACTCCCAAAAAATATAAAATAAAATGATTTTCCTTGGTGTGCAATTTTGAGATTTTTTATGACATTTTTGGATAATTATTTGTATTTGTCTGTGCATGTTTATTTGTTAAATTAATAAAACAAAATACAAAAATATATCACATTTTCATGTAGGATTTAATTCTACAATTGTTAGTAATTAAGTTTGTTTTACAAAAATTAAAAATTACAAAAATAGGCATCATTTGCATTTTTAGCATTTAATGTCCAAATATACAATTTTATGCTTAATTGTGGTTTAATTGTTATTGGGAGTTAATTTGCGCTTTTATAACTTAATTTAGTTCTTAATAATAATTTAAGTATTTTTGTAATTTAGTTTTAGAAAAATAAAAGAAGAAAAGAGAGCGAAAATATAAAGAAAATCGGAATTGAGCCTCTTCTTCAATTTCAAACCACAAGCCCAAAAAATTGTCCAACCTTCCCCACGACCCGGTCCATTTCAAACCGGGTCGACCCGTTCCATAACCCAAAAGACCCAACACCCCCTATCTTGCATTTCAAAAAACAAAACAAAACAAAACCCTAAAAAAAAACACTACCTACCTGCCCCCCTCTCTATCTTCTTCTCCAAAAAGCTCCAAACAAACCCATCAATGGCTGCCCTTCCCCCACCTCTTCTCCTTCACATACAAACACACACACACACACACACAACCACGGCAACGCAACACACACACACCCGCTGCCCGTGTTTCTTCTTCTTATTCAAGATCGCGAGGGTTTGTTCTTCTTCAAGTTCACGTTGATCGTTGCTTCTTCTTCTTACTCACTTCATGCTGCTGCGTTTCCAGTGATCCCCATCGCTGCCACTGCTGCGGCTTCATCTTCAAACGACCAGCCATGGACGAGCTTCATCAAGCTCGAACTCGAGCTCCCATGGCTGCCGCTGCATCTTCTCCATAAGTTGCTGCTGCGTCGTCTGCTTCGTCGCTTCTTCTACTGCTGCTGCCTGTCGAGCAGCTGGTTCGAAGCCAACCCGTCGCCACTGCTTCGTCGTCAACCATGGCTGCCCTCAACATCACGTCGCAAACAACCAGTCCTAGTGCTGCCCCTGCTGCTTCATCTTCTCCATCCAAACCCAACAACATGAATGACCATTGCCTCGTCGCCTTTGCTCCAAATCCAAGCAGCTTCTGCTGCTCCTGATGCATCCAGCATGGTCGAGAAGTTGGTTCGAAAAACCAACCCCATCGCCATCCACTGTCGTCGTTGTTGCTGTTGTTACTGTTGCCTCACCTTCGTCTTCTTCACTTCTGTTTCACGTAAAAAACCAGCCGCACCTGCTGTTTTGCTGCCACCATTTCGTTATTCGAGTTTTGTTCGATGTCATCGATCGTTGTTTTGAGTTCGTCAAGGTTAAAAGAAAGGTGAGTTCGTCGTTGAATTCAAGATCCGTTAAGTCGTTGAATTCAAGATCCGTTAAGTCGTTGGCAGTCTTGGTGCGATAATCGTTTCCGGACAGATTTGTTCTCATTCAGGTTCTTCGTTGTTTCGATCTGGTTAGTGGGTTTTGAGTTTTATTTTTGTCCGTATTTTTTTTTGATATTCTCGAATCTAAAATCGGTAAATGTTTGATTTTTGTTTTGTTCATGTTCATTGTTTTGTTAATGTTTCAGTTTGTTCATGTGAAATTGTTAGTTTAATGTTTGTTAGATTCAAATTGAAATTTTAAGTAATTATTTCTTCAATTTGTTTCATGTGTTTTATGTATTTTTTCAGAAATTGTTAACGTTGTTTAAATCGTTTGAATCCGTCATGTTTTGTTGTTTAAAATAGATTTTAATGCATGTTTATTCTTTGTTTGAAGTTCATCCAGTAATTTAATTTGAGTTTGTTTTGGTTTTTGATTTGTTGATTTAATTTGAATCATGTATTTGTGTTGTTAATATTGTTGTTTCCTTGCTCATCCATTTTGGTCTAAGTTAACCAGGATTGGTTCCCAATATAGTTAATTTATTTTCATTAATTTGAAGTTGAATGATTCATCTGTGTTCATATGATTTGTTATTGAATTTGCTGAGAAATTGGTCATTTTGGCTATATTTTGGTTGAGATTGATTAGGTGAATTGGTTATAGCTGATGGGGTAGTTTGGTAAATTGCAGTATGTTCAGGGGTAAAATGGTAATTGCAATAAGGTCGGAGGGGTAGTTTGGGAATTGAACATTTTTGAATAATTCTTTATGTTAAGCATGGGGGACAAAATGTAATGGGGTGTGAGTGATATAATTGTTTAATATAATGGGGGACAAGACATAATGTAGTGGGGGGGAATATTGTAATTGTTTATGGTAGTCATGGGGAACAAGATATAATGGGATGGTTTGATATATTTGTTTAATGTAGTGGGGGATGAGTGGGAAGATAGTGGGTTTGGTAGGAGAAAATGGTTGTTTTATTAATGGTTTAAAGGGTTTGGGATGAGAAATAAATAGAGAAACTTGATCAGATTTTTGAGGGGGACAGAAAAAAGAGAGAGGAGAATACAGAACAGAATAGAGAAGAGATAAAAATTGGAGAAATTTCAAAACTAAAGGAGAGAACAAAAACTGAAAAAAAAAATCTTCTACTTTCCTTCATTGTTTGAAATCAACATTAATTGTTGTTGTTTCATTGAAGCTTGAAGCTTCTTTTTTGGGATTACTACTCCACCGGTTTGCAAACTCTGTTCCTGGGTTGTTACTGTTGCTGGGCTGTTGTTGCTGTGCTGTATTGTTATTACTGCTGCCGATTCTCATCTTCATCTTCTTTTGTTTCCAATACCAGGTACACGACTGTAATACTAGCTATTGCAAGCTAATAATGTGGAAGCATGAATACATATGAAGAATGAAATTTTGAAATTTTAATTTCGTTTTTTTTGTTCCTTTTATTGATTGTATTTAAGCTATTTCATGTATTACTGAATAATAATTGGAATAAGAAAAAAATAACATAAGTTAGTCTTTAATGAATCGGTTTGGCAAAACGAGTTAATTCACTAGTTATGAAGGTTTCAAGATTATCAACAGTAGGTTAATCATGAACAAGTAGCTAAATTTAGCTAAGGCATGAATTTAAATTAAATTTCGTAAATTAGGCATTAAGGCATGATTTGAGATCAGGCAAGATTAGAAGAACGTTTAAGTCTAATAAACTTTCTAATAAGCTTTAGTAATTATGGTTAAATCTAGTTTCAAATGGTTGTGAATAATTAATCTCAATAGTTTTTTTTAACATTGCTGAGTTTTAATCTAGCTGTATTTGATTCTTTGAAAATTAGTTGTCGAATTTTTATTTTATTTATAATTTCGAATTTTTTTAGTAAAATTCCTTTTCATCAATATTTGTATTAATCTAGCAATTAGTATGTCATGCTTTCTTAAATAAATAAAATAAAAACTCGTAATTAATTAGGATTTTCTTTCTTTATTTTAGAGACTAATTTTAATAGGAAAAATGTAGTCGCTTTAGGATTTGTCCATTTAAAATAATGAGACGAGCCTCGCCAAATAAAACACACAGATTGCGGGGCCCTCACAAATGCATGCGTTAATTACTTAGAATTCGGGATCGGCCGCTTAGCAAACTCCACGACCTTATCCAAAATAATAAATACGCTAATTGCTTTAGGCGCGCATTTTAAGAATCTTACCTTCTTAAACTCGGGTGCGCATTTCATGCGACCCAAATCCAAATCCCAAAACATTGCATAAAACTGTGTTCCGGATTGCGGGTGCATTTCATGTGACGCAATCCCAAGACATGTTTTTAAACGATGTTCACATTCTTTTAAAAATATAATAATAAAAGCGGTAAAGAGTTAAAATTTGCACATAAGTTCATATTTGTATAAAATCAGATAATCAAGCCGAATATGACAGTTGAGCGACCGTGCTAGAACCACGGAACTCGGGAATGCCTAACACCTTCTCCCGGGTTAACAGAATTCCTTATCCGGATTTCTGGTACGCAGACTGTAATATGGAGTCATTCTTTTCCTCGATTTGGGATTAAATTGGTGACTTGGGACACCCTAAAATCTCCCAAGTGGCGACTCTGAAATAAATAAACAAATCCCGTTTCGATATGTTAGATACATCAAAATTTGTACTACTCTTTATTGCAGTATTTATTTTCCAAATAAAGAATTATAATTGAAACTCAAAAGGAATGTGTAAGCTACAAAAATAAAAATTTAATTGATTCTTTGTCAAAAAAAAGAGACATACCATAACTGAATTATACATAAAAGTTTAACTAAAGATACCTACAATAATTATATTGTACACAAATACGGTCAGATACAAAACTTGTACTAAATAAATAATTATTGTTGCAAATAAAAAAGAATGTATAAAATACAAAACGTATATTTCAATTGATTCCTTGTCAAAAAATAGACCTACCATAATTGAATTATACACAAAATGCTAACTAAATTATATTATTTTATGTTATTTATTTTTCAAATAAAAGGAGTATTTAATAAATCAGAGTAGGAGGCATAATTTATTATTCTTAAAAATATAATTTGGGTATAATTCCATATTGAAAAAACAGTTGAGCTATGCAACAAAAGGCGAAAAATATATTTTCTATCATAATTAAGAAAATAATTCTCATTCAACTACTATTTCCATTAATTATGTTTCTATTTATAATTTATAATTATTAATATTGTCTTAAAATTGCCAAGTGGGCTTCATTTTAGCTTGCCATTTGGTTTAAGCACAATGCATACTACTTTCTTTTTAATATAATATAGATAGAAGATAAGTAACAATATTGGTTAACAACAATTCCATGCTTTATCTTTTCCCCCCTTCTTTTTTATGTCAACTTCGTTCCTGGTAGCCTATGTCTATTGTTAAAAAAGGCATTAGCAAGGTCTTTCCAAATGACGGGTTATGAAAATATACAAGGAAAGAGAAGTTTTGGAATGTCTTCCACTTTCAGTTAATCAGGCAATTAGGCCCGGCGGTCTTCATTAGTATTAAGATTTATTACGGAAAAATATTTTTCTAAACTCATACATATATTTTTTATTATTTGATCTCATGAAACTAAGTGTAATTACAGGGGGACTAATTGTGTTCTCTAATTTTCCAGAGAGAGATGAGACTTGGTAGTAATTGCATAGTGTATATACAATGTGACTTTTCAATACCTCATAATAAATAAAATTTAATATTTCTTATATGCACATATATTTATCACATATTGAGTTTATTAATTTATATCTAAGCAAAAAGTATTATCAATTTTTATTGTTAAATTTATATTAGAATTAAAAAAGGTAATTATGTAAATGCACTTATACAATCAAACATAACACGGTAATTATTTTATGATAAATAAAATAATAGAAATTCTGCGACAGAAGCATTAATTGGTCTAACCATAATCGTAACAATAACTAATAAGTATTAATACAAAGATATCAAGGATTATGGTGGAATCAATAAGGTTCCTCCAGCCTCCCTCCTTAATTAAAAATTTTGAGTTCGAGCTTGAGAATGAAAAAAATTATAATAAAAACTGCTTTTCTATAATAAATCTTACGCGATGCGAATCTGAATTAGCAGTAAACGCCGGATACCGGTGGAAATCTAAAACTCATCAGACAACGAGGTTGGAATTTAGTTCTCCTTTTTTATATTTTTCGTTTTTTTTTTCTAATTTTCAAGAAAAAGTGTAATCTAGAAAAATTTCTAGGAAATTTGTATTGGATCCTAACATATGTGTTTTCTTCTTTTGAGATTGCAATGACCATTACTGAATGCTGGATGTATCTCCAAGACTCCAACAACGGTGATGGGTGTTAGATAGTTGTCATTGTCAGAGACTCTTTGATAGGCGACAAACAAATGGTTGTAGCAATAATTTCTATCACTTATTTTTTTATTTTTTATCCTCATTCGGTGTCCGATACTTATTTTAAAGTTGGAATTAATTTAAATTCACGTCAGTAAGATCCGTTAAACGGAAAGATTCTCATTCCTAAATTTAAACCCGAGGCGTATAGTTAAATATTCACGAGTGTTCTTCATCAGAAATATCAAATAGGGACTGAAGATTAAAATTTCTTTTGTATGTCTTATGTACATCTGCAGCTTGTAACTCTTTAATTACTTTGTTGCATACATGTATATTGTGGCACTGAATAGAGATATGACTTCTTTTTCTGAAGAAAGACAAATTAAAGTGAAGGATGCACATGTCCTGTGTTTAAAGATTGCACAAAGATGTAACAGTCACATGCATATCGTTCATATCGGGAACTTTTAGTGAGTTGCACACAAATATCTTTTCCTCAAGATATTTTTGACCGTCAATTCTTGATTATCAAAGTTCGGGTAGAAAACGAGTTGAGATTGTATATATTTAGGTTGGTAAATAGTTGGATTTAGTTGCTGACTTGAAATGTCGCTTTGGCATTATATCTGATTTAGTATGGGTATATCCCTTCCGTGTTAGACCAAGGAAGTGATTTATGAAAAACTCTTTTGCCACTGGAAAGTGGAAAAAGGAAAAGCTTTAGGCTCACTCCTCCACCCTCCCACTAGACCCAACAATCATGCAGATGGCGTAGACTATATATAGCATATGAAGATTTGGGAATCATGATAAAATTTTATTTTATTGCCCTAAAACGCTAAAAAATGAGGAATATTGGTCATGACGAAACGATGACTATTATTCCTTAGGTCATTTTTTGATGGGCCCACAAAATAGGAGATACGGGATTGGACGCATGAATTAATGCAGATGGCGTGGACTGTAACACATAAAAATTTAGGAATAATGTTGAATTCCTATTTTATGGCCCTGAAACGCCAAAAACAACAAAAAAGAAAATAATTAACCTATAAAGTCATTGACGCAATCATTTAAACTAAGAATAGTCAATAAATATATAATTTATATATTAATAATATATATATAATCATGTATAATTTATGTACACACATATTTAAACATCCAAAAAAAAAAAACGTAAACGCCAAAAAAGTTGTTGAGTGATAATGATATGCACTTGCCAGACTCTTCCTTTAGGCTAGTACTTTCTAAACTATTCCAACTTTTGATTGGGACTTGGCTCTATATTGTCCGTCTGTAAAAATGTATCTTAGATTAATTTTTGACATGATCATATGCTATAGCTTTTTTGGACTATGCATTTTCTTTCAACTTTTGTGGGAGATGATAAGATATGATTAGGTATGATGGTTATAAAGTAAAAGTTGTTGATATAATTAACTCAATTCCACGACTGACGAAATCGATCAGAAATAGTAAGATATTTCCAGTTGATTAGCTTGCTAAAGTAAAGGTTGAAAAACGATATTTTTGGTTTGAAAATAACAATAACACGTGTAAGTTTATAATTGAAATGTATGTATATTATATGTGTATTGATTAAATGATCATCTAACATACAATTTGATACAATGTCATAGCATTTTAGCTGATTGTCATGTCTACTTGGCTTTTTCTTCAAACTTTTTTGACCAAATTTATTTTTAAACTAACAAAAGTTATTTTAGTTCTATTTAGAAAAAGCATACATTAGTTGATTATTTAAAAACTTAACTCATATTATTATGGTAAATCTGAACCGTTACACCAAATTCGTAAAAGAGGATCGACTTTCATGATGGGTAATTGGGTATTAAATAATTTTATCTAAACAACTCAACAAAATAACTCCATCATATCGAGGAGCTGCATTCACTACACCTTTATCACAGTAAACTCACACATTCCGAGAGTTTATCGAAAATAATCTTTCTAACTTCTCAAGGTAGATGTATGTCTGCGTACACATTATCCTCTTCAGATCTCACTTGTAAAATTACATTGAATTCAGGTAAAAATAACATATAAATTTTTTAAAGAAATAAGTCTAATTATCCATCTGTTTGATTATATATATATATATATATATATATATATATATATATATATATATATATATATATATATATATATATATATCGGGCTATTAAATTCTCAAAATAATTCAAATCCGAGCAATTATATTTTCAATACGGATGAGCTACCCTTTATTAATCCTGTAATTGGACGTTCAATTTGAGCATAAAAGGGTTTTATTTTTTCTATTTTCTTTTTATTTTTTTGGTGGTTCTCGAGTTAACTGGTTAAATGATGTCGATGTTAACATAAAATTCTAGTGTTTGAAAGTAATGGCACCCTATTGCACAATAATTTATGCAGTTTTTTCCCATGCAGCTTGATTCTGTATTTGACCCTTTCCTGGAAGCAAAACGGATGGCAACAAAAAGTTTTCCTAGATGCTACTTTATAAATAGGGTGTGTTGAGCATGAAATAGGAAAATTTAAAAAAAAAAAAATCCAGCATAACCTTTTGGTGTATGCTGGTGTAATATATACTATATATTTTCAGATATTAAAACAAAGAAAGGCTCTCATTTGACTTAATAATTGCACTTATGACAGCAGCCTTTTTTGTTTTCCTCTATGGCAAATAAAAAATTAGACATTCTAAGCCTAAGAAGAATATGCTTTGGTAAGTGCTCAAATCAGATCAGATATAAGTTGCTCAGTTTACTTTTACTTGGCACGTCTTAATTTTTTACGCCCCTTAAGAAATAATAAATGGAATGCATAATTTACCATGATACCCATATTAATTGATACATATTTTATTGGATTTGAGAAAATAATTTGAAATGAGTAATAAATACTGTGGGTATAGCAAAATTTTTTTTTGTCTTCTCTTGATATGCGTAAAGTGACAAGTAAAAATAAAAATATATTTTTAGTATATATGCCAAGTAAACGTGAATGAAAGGAGTATATTTATAGGTTTATTGAATTTCAAGTACTTTAGCGTGTAGAAGCTTTTATTAATTCGATCTTCTTTTTTCGTTGAATGTTCAAATGAAATTTAGTGGACTAAACATCTCATTGGCCTAAATCTTGAGGGGCCTAATTTGTTAGGAAACATTGGAAATGGTTATTCAAGCTACTCCAGTTAATACACTTTATAGTCAAATTAGTCTACACAAATTCTATTAGATCTAGATTTCAATGATGAAAAATAACTAATCTTTGTTTGCATGATCATTCCAGAAGAAAAAGAGGATGAGAGCGAGTCTGTCAACGATGTACAAAAGAAGACAAGAAAAAAATGGGTAAAAGCAAAGAAAGAAAAAGATATGCAAAAACCTGACAACGGAGAATAAGAAAGGAAGGTCCAAGATTAGAGGAGCTCTAAAAAAGAAAAAAATATGTCAAGATCTGACAACCTAGATGACGGAGAATATAAAAGGAAGGACCAAGATTAGAGGAGCTCTAGGCAGCTTAAATTTTGCCTGCCCAGACTACTGAAGATACCCGTCGCAAAGGAAAGATATCAATCTCCTAACTGAAAGCAACAAAACTTCAATAGATTCGCATAAAGAGATTCACTCTCAAATGGAAAGACCGGCGATCAAGATCCAAAATCAGGATGCTCCACACTTATTCTTGGAATGAATCAAAACTGATTCAACTCCAAGGATCAATTCCCTTGGGACTGCAAATCTCTCAAAGAGCCACCACAATCAAATCAAAGCAAGTTCAAAGTGTATATATTGCAAAACAACAAAGAGGAACAGAGATACTTTGATCAAACCAACTTCCACTAAGGGTCGTGATGATGCCGAACACCGTTATTAGGCCAGCCAACCAAAATACTTAATTAAATTCTCATTTTAATAATTTTGAAAACTATGATTTTCCTTCAATTTTAGTAGTAAAAGATAATAATTTCAAATATGAATATTAAGGAGTTAATACAAGATGCCCCATAACCATCCCAGAAACCGGTGTTACAAGTGCATGAGCATTTACTAGGGAATGAAATAAAATACGGTAGCTGTCTGGAATACAGAGTGGACAGAAATGAAAACACAGTAAAATACTCTGAAGGGGACTCTGCTGGCTGCGGGTCGTCCCGATAAATGCAGCTCGCCTAAGTCTCCGTGTCAACCCTGCCGTTATGCCACTAAGCCACATATGAACTTGTGAAACAAAAATGCACAGCAAGTGTAGTATGAGTACGAATAATCATGGATTTATTAAGAACGACAGTAATTTCAAATAAGTCACGAATAGGTAAAAGTTCCTCTTTATATTAAAAGTCTCTGGATTCATAATTTATAAATTTTCAATTATCTCAAGCCAGGGAGAGCATATATCAATATCAATAAATCTCAAGGCAAGCAATATAAGCATACGCAAATCATGCCGAGGTCCTACGACCCGATCCAACATAAATGTAAATATGCACTGCTGAGGGTCGAACAACGCGAACCATATATGCATCTATTACCCGCTCGCGAATCATACATGGACGCGGTCAACATAAATAAACAAAAATCCTGCTCGCGAATCATATATGCGACGCAGGTACACATAGAAATACATGCTCAAACAGCAAATTAAGAATTTATCGGGGAACATTTATCAAAATAAAAGCCAATTCTCTTTTAGCGATTTAAGAAAATGAAGTTTAATCTTTTTAGAAATTCATTTACCGATTCGATATATTTTAAGCATTTTAAGTTTGTCAACAAGGTTGCAAGTATTATAAGAAAGCATGTTTTTGGGCCCTAAACTACCCGGATTTAAGCATAATAGTAGCTACGCACGGACTATCGTCACCTCGTGCGTACGTAGCCCCCACAAATAGGAGCATATAACCAATTAACTCGCCTATGGGGACAATTCCCTCTTACAAGGTTAGAAAGGTGACTCACCTCGCTCCGAAGATCCATAACCAGCATTCCACACTCTTCTGAAGACTCGGATCGATGCACAATGCTCCAAAATTAGCCAATAATTATGCAAATCCATTAATATATGTTCAATTACTTATTACAATCCAATTTATAAAAATTCCTAACCTCGATCGAAAAGTTGACAAAATTGCCTTCGGGCCCACGTGCCCGGATTCCAAAATTTTTCGAAGATAAAGTTTACCCATGAATTTCTGAACTCAAATATATGATTTTCTCTTAATTTCATACCCAAAGTCGTGGTCAAAATCGAAGAATATCAATTTTCTAGCTTTCCCCTCAAACCCCAAGTTCCTACCAATTTCCATGTCTAAATCCGTATATAATCATGTATTTAACTAAAAACGAGCATAAATTACTTACTTCATGCTTGGTAGTGAAAATAGCACCTCAAAGTTGCTCCAAAATTGGCTCCAATGGAAGAAATAAGGTTGAAATGAACCCAACTCCCGATTTAAAAGAACCTAACTACCTCCAGTATTTCCGCACCTGCGGTCCCTTGACCGCTTCTGTAGTCTCACAGGTGCGAACCAAATGCCGCTTCTGCGGTCCAGGGCTCCCAGCCCATTCCGCTTCTGCGTCCTCTCCTCCGCAGATGCGGTCCCGCATCTGTGGCAAAGCGACCGCATCTGCGGTCCCAGCCTAGCCGTCCATTTCCGCTTCTGCGGCACGAAGGCCGCTTCTGCGGCTCCGCACCTACGACCCTATTCTCGCAGGTGCAGTTACACCAGCAACCAGCAACTTCAACCCTTTCGAAAATTCTATTTTCGATCCGTTAACGACCCGAAATCCACCCGAGGCCCCCGGGACCCTGTCCAATCATACCAACCAATCCCATAACACATTACGGACTTGATCAAGGCCTCAAATCACATTAAATATCACTAAAATCATGAATCGACCTCCAATCCAAGCTTAATGAACTTTAGAACTTTAAACGTCTTACATTCGTGCCGAAACCTATCAAATCACGTCCGATTGACCTCAAATTTTGCGCACAAGTCATATTCGACATTACAGACCTACTCCAACTTCCGAAATCAGATTCCAACCCCGATATCAAAAAGTCCACTTCCGGTTAAACTTCCCAAAAACCTTCAAATTTCTATCTTTAGCCAAATGACTCCAAAATGACCCACGGACCTCCGAATTCACTTTCCGATCGTGCTCCCAACACCATACAGAGCTACTCCCCGACTTGGAATCCCAAACGGACATTGATAACACTGAATTGCACTTCAACCCAAACTTATGAAATTTCTTCCAAAATGCTAACTTCCACAATGGGCGCCGAAATGTTTTCGGGTCTTCCAAAACCCAGTCCGGACATACGCCCGAGTCCGAAATCATCATACGAACCTGCTGGAACCTTCGAATCCTGATTCCAAGGTTGTTTACTCAAAAATCCAATCTTAGTCAATTCTTTCAACTTAAAGCTTCCGAAATGAGAATTCTTTTTCCAAATCAACTCCGAACTTCCCGAAATTCAATTCTGATGATGCGTATAAGTCAAAATACCTGAAGTGAAGCTGTTCATGGCCTCAAACTTCCAAAGAACACGCTAAATCTCAAAACGACCGATTGGGTCGTTACATTTTCTCCCACTTAAACATACGTTCATCCTCGAACGTGCTGAGAACTACACTGAAGTAGTCTAAAATCACTGTTTAACACCTCGTGCACCTACCCATGCTACCACAACTCAGTTGATCACGTTAGCTCGATCAATTTTGGAGATATTCCCTTTTATTCAAGCAAATAAGCCTTAGAGCCAAATTCCAACGTCCGGAATTTATGCCAGGCCTGTTGCCAACATACGCTCACCGTATCAATAACTACACGCAACACCAAAACATGACTGCATACCTTTGTCGAATTTGCACCTTGCACCACTTTACTCACAGGACCACAATAACATTCTCTGATCAAATTAGTCGAAATTCCACGAATTTGATGCTCCCACTGTACCTCCTGATATATATAAGTCTTGCTCTAACTCTTACAATGCCGCCACGATGGAAGGGATGTGTAGAAATTCATAACCAACTACTGAATCAATAAATCGTTGGGTCTATACTCTTGACAAGAACCATCACCTCATTCTGAACCAAATAATGGTCTTAGCTCCTTAATATACTTCATATAATCAGATTGCACTGATCCTAAATCCAATGATCTCGTCTCGCCCAGTACGAACTGCTTAGGCAATAAGCCACCCAGACGTGACCAAAAGTCTCATATGATGCCACAATGCGCCAATGGGCTACCAGCTCGAACGCGATACAAAAGGAAAATAAACTCTGAAAAGGAAATCCGATTACCCCGTTCGCGAATCATACATGCGACGCGGTCAACATAATTAAACAAACACCTCGCTCGTGAATCATACATGCGACGCGGGCACACAGCTAATATGAGTTTTTCTCAGAAAGATAGGAAACAAAACACATAAAAACCGATATCGGAATTTGTACTCAACATTGCACTGTTGCGGCGTGCAACCCGATCCAAACAACATACCCATGGCGGCGTGCCACCCGATCCACCCATAAAATTCACATAAGGAGATACACACCGAGCTAAATTGCTCATCACAACAAAATACCGAATATCGGTCACAAGCACGCTAAGTGCATAATACCATCCCTGGGGAGACATATAGTGCCATAGGCTACAAAACTCAAGCACAACTGAGGTGCGATATACGATCTGAATCTCAAGAGCCATTCTGCTCATATAACATCATTTCTACGAAGAACCTCAACACATAAGTAATTCACCAAGCCGTCTCATGACTCACATGACGCAATACATCATTACATGAAATAGCTGACGATGAAATAACACCCCGACTACTCTTCCATAAGGAGCGTATGGCTGAAATGAACACATCTGGCCTAATATAGAGCCCATTCACATTTAAATCCATCCACAAACCTCAAGCTGATTTTGATCGCACTAAATCAGGCTAATAACCTTTCAAAGGTCCATAATCACCCCTCCCCCTCCCGTTTTGCACTGACACATAGGAACAACCATTATAACCAGAGAAATCCTCCACAGTCTGCAACCCAATAAACCGTGTGCCCTCCAGGCATCAATTCTCAATTTAACGACATCACTATAATCTTTATACTTGATTTAACTCTTCAATCA
The DNA here is from genome assembly GCF_000715075.1 of Nicotiana tabacum. NCBI lineage: Eukaryota > Viridiplantae > Streptophyta > Magnoliopsida > Solanales > Solanaceae > Nicotiana > Nicotiana tabacum. The sequence goes on from NC_134086.1 coordinate 49,679,360, forward strand.
ATCAAGTGTCTACATGCCACACTAATACAACCTTCTCGTGGGGCACGCTCCCACAACCTTCTGTAACAAATAACAGGTTTGTACATCCAAACCACCAGCCGCACTAACGCGGAAAAGCGATCAAGGATCCTTAACCAGGACACAAAGACTTTTTCACAAACACCGATCTCAGGTGACGCTTAAGACAATACCAACTACCTTAAACATCAAAACTCCTTTCCTGCTCATCCGAGCTCGTGACATCCTTATCAACACTAAACTGCAACCTTGATCCTCACTTCAAATTCCATACCACTCATTGCACCCAACATGCCAATATACGATAGAACACGCTTTTCATCATAACTTCGGAACCACTAATAGATTAACACTTCATCATATAAAAACTTTTCACTTAACTCTCTTCAGGAGAACTATAGCAATACACAGGTGCATTCTCATAATCGTGGAATATGCAAATCTCTAAGTAGTGGTCCAAGCCACCATAGACCTTCCGGGATCCGTCTACACATAACATGCCATAACAGTAGAATACTTCTGAATAACATCAATTATGGTGGCCGACCGGCCCCACTCGTACCGTCACAAATCACTTGCATAACTTGGTCCCGCTGCAGGAACTGATCACTACCACCAATATGCCAATTCAACTATGGCTAATCAATCTATATTCTTCCAATTTATCCTTTATTGCCTTAGAAATAATAATAACTCCATTCAACACATAACACACCCCATCTGCACTCATCCCGAGTGACCTTGAATCACGAGACCACACTGTCTCCAATCCCACAAACCGTTTCATACCTCCCTTGTGCGCACATTCACATCCTCAACCAGTATGCCCATTCTGATAATCCCCATACGAATCCGAAGTCTTTTCTCATTTTCCTCCCAAATGCTACACTGCGAGTCAAAACATCATAGAACATTCTGGGCCTCTTCTCATAAGCTGCTACAAAAGCTTGATTTTTAGCCGTACTTGTAGGCTCGAAATCATTAGGCACCACACTTTAACATTTGAATTTACTAGGACCGTTGTTGAGAGCCACCCGCTCTAACTTGTCCCCGAATATACTCAACTCTACGCACCCTCTAGCACATGAATACCCTCACGACGAAGCACCCGACAGAATCACTTCTCTTGAAACCCGCATCCATACGAGGCATAAATCCTGAATCCTTCCCCGAGTCTGAACATGAGCCAATAAGGCCAACCTTAACACACCTTTATCAATTTTTTTGCTCAAATTACCACTTTTTTCTTTTCCCGCAGCTGAAATAATCCATCAATGTGCTAATAACCAGAAACCTCGCAAGTAGTTAGCCATGCAATCCAATCCTAAGCGATGCGACTCTCCCACTTAGCTTGAATCCACTATTACACAACTTTGGAATTCACCAAGATTCTTTATCTCTTATTGACGTAACCTTGCGCAGTCAACCACAAAAATTCTCGGAATCTTTCTATAAAACCTCCTTTTCATACTCTGAATTATTAACGACATTCGCACGATCGATCTCTTTGCTGTATAACCAATAGAATTCTTCGTAGAAGCTTCGCCAATCCATGCGACCGCCGAGCTGCTCACTGGAGATAACCCACCTATGGAATTTACGTGCCGACGTTTTCCAATGCTGCTGCACGGGGTACAATCACTATAACATCAATAACCCATCCTGAGTCCGAGCTTACTCTCTAGCTGCACAAGACCATTCACCCCTCGTAGACATCAATCAAATGTGCGGCAACATCATTCCAATCCAAAGTTACGTTGTATCCTTCTTCATTTCAAGTAGCTCCTTTCTGTTATATCAAATCTCCTGCCGCATAATAGCCCATACATCAAATTAGATCCGTAGACCCCAATCATCAATCTCTAAAATTCCTAAGTCGTTCCAAACTCTCCTTAATGTGCGTAGTCATCCTAACACAAAGCACATATGCAACTCCGTCACTCTCCCACTTTGGCGGAACTCACTCCTTTAGATCAACTACTCGACCTTCGCTTCCTATACCTGGCTTTCTAGAAATTTTAACCACCACCTGACACTCCCCACATGTCCTTCCTCATCCTTTGCTGCTTAGTCGTTGCCTTAAATAAAATCTATCTTCGTAGCACTTGAACCCACAAATCGCTACTAACTTTAAACCTTTCCGAAGATCATCTTTCTCGATCCGTCAACATTAGAAACATCGATTAAATCCTGAACCACTGCACCCCGCGATATCTAACCATCATTTCTCTAATATTATTTCACAATATCTTATCCCAAAGACGAGTTGAAGAAAACCATAACACCGGAGAACTCAACATATTCAATCGAGGATGACGATACCACGTCACAGATGAAAATTCCACCACGCTCGAAAATACCAAGTCTCGTTACTCCATCAAACCAAACTTGAACATCTATAGCCCGCTTGCCCCTCTTCTGCCCGAAAATAAAATTCTGAAGCTCTGAATCTTGCATTGAGTAAACATCCTTCTAAGTCATTCACTACTTCAACGCATAGACAAACACTCTACCATTACACCAATATTGTGCGACAACAACGCACAGATCGTTATAACAATTAATGCCAAATCTCAAAACCTTAGGTAATACTGAAACTGAGCTGAAACGACAGAATGATCTTCCGTAAGGCGACAACTAAAGCCCGATCAAATACGCAGGGGGAAACATCCTGCACCATATTTGTAGTACCATTACATTTTCTCAATTCCCGCTTTATAATAAGTGCTTCACGTCGCATAAGATTGAGTAGGAAAGAAACAAAGGCATAAGCCTCAAGGAATCAAATCGCACGATGAGGAATCAAGAAGGGAGGTGCTCCTAACAGTCCTGTAGCCTCTCGAAGATAAGTACAGACATCTCTGTACCGATCCGCGAGACTCTACTATACTTTCTCATGACTCGTGAGACCTAAGGGTACCTAGTTCTCTGATATCATGTTATCACGACCCAAAATCCACTAAGGGTCGTGATGGCGCCGGACACGCTATCAGGCTAGCTAACCAAAATACTTGATTAAATTCTCGTTTTAATAATTTTGAAAACTATGATTTTCCTTCAATTTTACTAATAAAAGATAATCATTTCAAATCAAATATGAATGTTATGAAGTTAATACAAGATACCCCATAACAATCCCAGAATCCGGTGTCACAAGTGCATGAGCATTTATTAGGGAATGAAATAAAATACGGTAACTGTCCGGAATACAGAGTGGAAAGAAATGAAAACATAGTAAAATACTCTAAAGGAGACTCTGCTGGTTGCGGGTCGTCTTGATAAATGCAGCTCGCCTAAGTCTCCGTGTCAACCCTGCGGCTATGCCACTAAGCCGCTAGCCACATATGAACCTGTGCAACAAAAATGTATAGCAAGTGTAGTATGAGTACGAAAACAACGTGTACCCAATGAGTATCCCGTATAATATCGAAGAAGTAGAGACGAGAGGTCGACTCCGACACTTACTAGTAGTCCATTAGTAATATATTAATAATGCGAATAATCATGGATTTATTAAGAATGACAGTAATTTCAAATAAGTCACGAATAGGTAAAAGTTCCTCTTTATATTAAAAGTCTCCGATTCATAATTTATAAATTTTCAATTATCTCAAGCCGGGGAGAGCATATATCAATACCAATAAATCTCAAGGCAAGCAATATAAGCATGCGCAAATCATGCCAAGGTCGTACGGCCCGATCCAACATAAATGTAAAATGTGCACTGCCAAGGGTCGAACAACGCGAACCATAGATGCATCTATTACCCTCCTCGCGAATCATACATGCGACGCAGTCAACATAAATAAACAAACACCCTGCTCGTGAATCATACATGTGACGCAGGTACACATAGAAATACATGCTCAAACAGCAAATTAAGATTTTTTTAGGGAACGTTTATCCAAATAAAAGCCAATTCTCTTTTAGCGATTTAAGAAAATGAAGTTTAATTCTTTTAGAAATTCATTTACCGATTCGATATGTTTTAAGCATTTTAAGTTTGTTCAACAAGGTTGCAAGCATTACAAGAAAGCATGCTTTTGGGCCCTAAACTACCCGGACTTAAGCATAATAGTAGCTACGCATAGACACTCATCACCTCGTGCGTACGTAGCCCCCGCAAATAGGAGCACATAACCAATTAACTCACATATGGGGACAATTCCTTCTTACAAGTTTAGAAAGTTGACTCACCTCGCTCCGAAGATCCATAACCGGCATTCCATGCTCTTCCAAAGACTCGAATCGATGCACAATACTCCAAAACTAGCAAATAATTATGCAAATCCATTAATATATGTTCAGTTACTCATTACAATCCAATTTATAACAATTCCTAACCCCGACGAAAAGCTGACAAAATTGCCCTCGGGCTCACGTGCCCGGATTCCAAAAATTTTCGAAGGTAAAATTTATCCATGAATTCTCGAACTCAAATATATGATTTTCTCTTAATTTTATACCCAAAGTCGTGGTCAAAATCCAAGAATATTGATTTTCTAGGTTTTTCCTCAAATTCCAAGTTTCTACCAATTTCCATGTCCAAATCCGTATATATTATGTATTTAACTAAAAACAAGCATAAATTACTTACCTCATGCTTGGTGGTGAAAATTGCACCTCAAAGTTGCTCCAAAATCGGCTCCAATGGAAGAAATGGGGTTTAAATGAACCCAACCCCCGATTTAAAAGAACCTCACTGCCTCCAGCATTTTCGCACCTGCGGTCCCTTAACTGCTTCTGCGGTCTCGCAGGTGCGAACCAAATGCTGCTTCTGCGGTCCAGGGCTCCCAGCCCATTCCGCTTCTGCGTCCTCTCCTCCACAGATGCGGTCTTGCATCTGCGGCAAAATGACCGCATCTGCGGTCCCAACCTAGCTGTCCATTTCTGCTTCTGCGGCTCTGCACCTGCGGCCCTAATCTCGCAGGTGCAGTTACACCAACAACCAGCAACTTCAGCCCTTTCCAAAATTCCGTTTTCGATCCGTTAATCACCCGGAATCCACTCGAGGCCCCCGAGACCCCGTCCAATCATACAAACCAATCCCATAACACATTACGGACTTGCTCGAGGCCTCAAATAACATTAAATATCACTAAAATCATGAATAGACCTCCAATCCAAGATTAATGAACTTTAGAACTTCAAACTTCTACATTCGATGCCGAAACCTATCAAATCACGCCCGATTGACCTCAAATTTTGCACACAAGTCATATTGGACATTACGGACCTACTCCAACTTCCGAAATTGGATTCTGATCCCGATATCAAAAAGTCCACTTCCAGTCAAACTTCTCAAAAACCTTCAAATTTTTATCTTTAGCCAAATGACTCCAAAATGACCCACGGACCTCCGAATTCACTTCCGATCGTGCTCCCAATACCAAAATCACCGTACGGAGAAACTCCCAGACTCGTAATCCCAAACGGATATCGATAACACTGAAATGTACTTCAACCCAAACTTATGAATTTTTTTCCAAAATGCTAACTTCCACAATGGGCGCCGAAACATTCCCGGGTCTTCCATAACCCAGTCCGGACATACGCCCGAGTCCAAAATCATCATACAAACCTGTTGGAACCTTTGAATCTCAATTCTAAGGTTGTTTACTCAAAAATCCAATCTTAGTCCATTCTTTCAACTTAAAGCTTCCGAAATGAGAATTCTCTTTCCAAATCAACTCCGAACTTCCCGAAATTCAATTCCGACGATGCGTACAAGTCATAATACCTAAAGTGAAGCTGTTCATGGCCTCAAACCGCCAAAGAACGCACTAAATCTTAAAACGACCGGTCGAGTCATTACACATACTTTGATCAACCAACTTTGTGCTCTTTGTTCTACTCTAAACAAGCATTATAGTATAAGTGTCGTTTATTGTGTAACCAGTAGAGAGAAGAAAGAGAGAAAAACATTGGTGAGGCATTGTATCACGATCACTACGAGTGTACTTAGAACCAAAAAGAGTTGGCGTTCGAGAAAATATCAAAATATTCATACGAAGTTATTCAAGGAGCTTTGAATAGAGGACATCTTTGCAACCTCAGAGGACAGAGTATGATTCACATTTAATATAAACAAGTATAAAAATTATGGGTGTCATTTAATTTCTGCACTTTACATTTTGTCTTTAATTTTATCTTCCCTCTACTTTTAGTCAACTACTTATCTATAAAAAGAAAAATCGACACTTCACCCCATCTCTTGTACTTTCAATTGGTATTAGAGCAGGTCTCACATATTTACCCTTTTGATTAACAGCTAGTGTGAAGAGATCATGCCAAACCAAGTAACTGTTGAGGCAATATTACAAGAAGGGACATCTCAGGTAAGGCCGCCATATTTCAATAGACAACACTTCTCCCATTGAAAATTTCGCATGGAAATATATGTGAAGTCCAATGACATCAAAGTGTGGCGCGTAATAAAAAAGGAACATTATCCGTGTCACGACCCCAAATCAGATCCGTCGTGATGGCGCCTCTCGTGAAGACAAGGCCAGCCAACACAATCCCCAAATCCATTTCAATAATTTTAATAGATCAATCTAAGTCTTTCCAATTAATCAGATATTGCATAATGCAAATTTAAATGAACAGTGCGGAAATAGATACATCCACACATCGGGGTGTCACAAGTCACAAGCATCTACTAAGGTCTAAAACACAACGGAAATTCTGGAAATACTAAATATAGTCTAATGATATCAATAGGGAGTAAAGCAGTGCTGCGGACGTCGGGCAGCTACCTCGCTAAACTCCAATGACTCTGCCTCTGCTCAACCAATACCCGATACCGAGTGTAGAAATTCCTGAATCTAAAGTGAGTACTACAACTCAGTGAGTAATAATCATAAATAAAGAGAGAGCGATAAGAAATCACGAAAAGTGCATCAACATGCTGTATGAAAGCAGTACAAAATTAGTAAGAAAGTAATGAAGCTATGAAATCTCTTAAAGCATCTTAGCTCAGTTTAAACTTCTTTAAAAAAGTGACTTTTTAACAGTTAAGCAATTAAATGCAAAGCAACTAGAATAGATAAGTACAGAAAAACCGCCCCTCGGGCAACAGATACACAATTAAACAGGTAAATGACAGACAAATAAGAAAGATAAACATATAAAGGTTCGCCCCTCGGGCACAGTATCAACAAATTTGCCCCTCGGGCAACAACCTGGAACAACACCAGCCCATTGGGCTATATCTTTCTTACATCATAATGGGTACCCACGCTCACTAGGGTTGTGCAGACTCCTGGAGGGTCCCTTACGGTCCAAGCACAATATCAAGCCATCTCGTGGCATCATCTATAGGCTTTCGGCCTCATATCAACAAGCCACCTTGTGGCATACATATCTCAGGCCCTCAGCCTCATAATCAAAATCAGTGTATCACCGTTGTGGCGTGTAGCCCGACCCAAAAGTATCCTCACAAAATAAGCCCTCGGCCTTACCCAGTCAAAAATCACATAAGTCACTCGGGCAATAGTAAAACATGATGCTCAACCCAAAATATTATTTAAAATATCATTTCAAGTGTTAAAGCAGAGTAAACATCGCTGAGTTTTGAAAATAGTAGAATATAGCATGACTAGGTACAAGTTTCAATTCAAAACAGTGAGGAAATATCAATAAAAATCTCCGAAGGGTTCACATAGTTTGCACGAGGCCCAAATATGGCATTCAGCCCAAAACACGATGATAGCAAATAGTTTTCAATCAAATAAGCAGTAAAACAGTCATTCGGGATGGACTAGGTCTCAATCCCCAACAGTGCACGACCCCAATATAGCACAACGATGTGCAATCTGGGGTTTCATGAAAAAAGTAAGAGACTCCAAGAAAGCAAACTAAATTATAGATACGAAAGTTTCCCTACAAAGGGGCTGGCTTCAACAACCCATATGGGACGGCTTGCCAAGCTACACAAATAGTTAATTTGTTTATAGTCGCAAAAGTTTTCCTATAAAGGGGCTGGCTTCAACAACCTATAAGGGACGGTTTTCCAAGCTACACAACTCAAAAAACTTTTGTACTATAACCAACGTTAGCTGTTTATAACTCAGAAAACTTTCGTACTACAATAAGCTAAATTTAAAAGAGTATTCTTACTCTATTTTCATACATGGACCGGCCTTTCCATCCATTCGAAAGAAAGAACAAGAGGGAAATTTAGAAAGCACTCATATGTAATATATCACAAAAGATTTACAAAGGTTACAAGATGATCCTACAACTACTACAAGGCCCCCTTTATATAGGACTAGGAGGTTAAAACAGGACAAAGTTTCATGATAAAATAAACCTATCTTACATGGCAAACTTATATACAAGCGGGTCCCTCTTGGCATGTGAAGGACTTTAGGCAAAACAACTAAAAAACACCTGAAAACATGTGAAAGGGGTGAAATATACATGGTGTAGCATGTGAAAGTATGAGGGAACATGTTACGCCATGTGAAAGTATTGTGTTTCATGTGACGAAGCATGTGGAGGCATGTGGAAGTATGTGAAAACAAGTGGAAGTGGGGACCAGATAGTATGGAAAGATGTGGGAATTTGTCTTGGCATGGGTAGGATATTTTTAAGGGTTTTTTGGTAGGTAATGTAGGATTATGGTGGGATTAGCAGGGATTTAGATAATTATCCTTCATTGATTCTAGGGTTGTCTTCTAGGCATCTTTTTAAAGACCTTGTGTAGTAATACCTGGAATTTGACGGTCCTTCTCCACTGTGTTCTTTCTCCTTTGTATTGAGAGATGTAATATGCAACTTTAACCTGGAAATGTCGTGAGTGATCTTTTCTTGGATGACTTCATATGGGGTTTGATATTCTTTTGCTGCTTCCCGGACTCTTTCCCAGTGAGGATGAGTGTTCGTATAATTCCAACTTGCCCAATCTTTTGGCCATATCTCTATCGGGATGCACCTATTTTGCTGGAAAAGGATTCTTTGTGCCTCGCTATATTCTTCCTCCATTGATAAAATGGACACGGGAAATTTCCACAAGAATGATGCCTCTGCTTGCGCCTGGACTTTTCTATTAATGATCTTCACTGGCCTATGGAACATGAATATCTTTGCTGCATTGGAATCACAGAAACGTTTCATCCAATATCTTCTAGGCTTGAACCATAGTAAAAATACTTTAAGAGCTGGTGCAATGTTATCAAAATCCTTGAAGACGTTGCATTTGAATTCCATGAAAATATAATACTGATGGCATAGGTATCAACAAAACCATAATAGTTTTTGTGGAAAATTCTTGGCTTGAGCTAAGAATATATGGCAGAACGGGTATTCTGGATTGACCCTATATGGCTTGAGAATGGATCCTCCATGTTGACAGAAAATTTGGAGCTCATAATGAGTTCTTCTTTCCATAATAATTGACGGATCAAAGGGATCCATGAGGTTGAACAACTCCGGTGGATGGTCTGTTGGTTTTGATGAACTTGTTCCAGGTATACTTGAGAGCATGAAGATGTGGCTGATCAGCTTTTGCTTTGACTTCGGTATTGTTGGGGAAATCTCTTTGAGAATTCTTCCTGTCGAAATAGAAAATCTGCAAGAATATTATCCTTTCCTTTCAGGTTCCTGACTTGAAATTTGTATGGAGAGAACCATTGAGCCCACCTGAGAATCTGAGGATTGAGAATAATTTTTGCATTTAGCTGAATCATCTTTGGGAAGGCCTTCATATCCATCTCTATTAGAAATTTTGTATGAATAAGGAAGAAATTTAATTTATTGATTCCATTCTTTACTGCAAGAATTTCCTTGAAAGTGGAGTGATAATGTTGCTCGACATCTTTGAACTTTCCACTGGCGTATCCGCATATTTTCCTCTGGCCATCTTTTTCTTCAAATAAAACAGCACTCCAATATTCATTGTTGGCATCAGTTTGCAATATCTTCTTACCATCTGAAGGGATAAAGAGGGACTTGAAATTTTTAGAGATCTCCTTTATTTCCTTGATTTCTTTATCTTGTTTCTTTCCCCATGGTGGAGCATTTTTCTTGAGAATCTCTGTGAGTGGAGAAATGTATGTAGAGATATTTGGGATGAAATCTCTCACATAATTTACTATGCCTAAGAATTGTTGGATCTGCTTTGTTGTGAGGTTGGTATCCGGAAATTTGAGTAATTTTTGACATATATGTGGTCCTGGACCGTATTCCCCTTGGACAAAATGCATTCCAAGAAAATCAATCTCGTTTTGAGCAAGAACCATCTTTTTTGCTGAAAGCATAATTTCGTACTATGTTACCAATGCTTCAAATTGACGAAGCAAGCTGATATGTTCCTGCAATGTATCACTAATAACAAGATGTTATCTATATAAACTAAAGAGGTATGGAGGATGGGTTGAAATATTTTTATCATGGCTTTTTGGAATAAGGAGGGTGCAGTTTTCAACCCGAAGGACATGACTTTCCATTGAAAGTGATGATCGGGGATGAAAAATCCCATTTTGTGTTTTACTTCAGGGTGGATTACTAATTGCCAAAATCCGGATTTTAAATCAAACTTGGAAAAATATTTGACCTTGGCTAAGTGGGAGAAAATAGTGAGTTTATTTAGGATAGGAAACTTATCATCTTGGAGGAAATAGTTAAGTGGCTGGTAGTTGATGACTAACCTAAGTTTTCCTCTTGTCTGTTCAGCTCTTTCGGTGACATAAAATGCTTCGCATGCCCATTGTGAATCTGATGGCTCTATCAGATCAAATTCCAAAAGTTCTTCACATTCTTTCTTTGCAAGCTGAAGATGGTCTGGATTCATCCCTGAATGGCTGGCTTTTGTTGGATTGATATTTTTATTCTTCTTGAAAGGGAGCTTGATAAAAAACTCTTCATTTTTCCATAACGGGTGTTTCCCTTTCTTCACGAAATCCTTGTAGTATTCAGCACATGAATGTTCAATGAGATTTTGCTCAGTCTCTCTGATTTGTTTGTCGTCGGTGATTTGGAATAGCCTTGGAATCTTAGAATAAGGTATGAACTACTTTTTAAAAGCAATCCCGTTAGCCTTGATCTGGAGGTGATCTCTAAGTTGTCTGTAAACGAATTCAATAATAAGATCCTTTCCTGGTACATCAGATCCTAGCAGTTTGGTTCTGTACTTCAACCCTGGAAAGAACTCATTTGTGACCGGGTGCTTTGTAATGACAGTTGTTGTCAAGATTGCATTTGATGCACTGTTGAAATCTTTAAAATGCGGCACCCATTGATCTTCAGGGAGAACAGTAGGATTTATGAGGGAAGAAGCAGCTCCGGTGTCGATGAAAGCAATAACTCGAGTTGGTTTATCCCATTTGGATAAATAGACTCTGAGTTTTACTTGAGGAACGACTGCGAGAGCGTTGATCTCCTCTCGGGCTTCAATCACTGGTTCTGAAATTTGGTATTGATCATTGCCTTGATCTTCATAGATATCAAGAGAGAATAAAGTTTCTTCATTAGGTTCATCATCCACAGAGAATATGGATTCAAGGTCCTCCTCATTTCTAAGATGTATGCCAGTGTAATCTTTAATCTCTTCAAGGAGTTTGACAGATCTTGATGATTGGGGACAATTTTTTTGCGAAATGTCCAATCTTATGGCAAATAAAGCATATGTTCTTTTTGTGAAAATTTCCTGGCCTTTTACGTCTGAAATATTTTGTGCGTCTCTTGGACCTTGATTTTCCGTCTGGAATTCTTGGCCATCTGAACCTCATGGATTCTCTCCTTTGCCTGGATGTGTGGCAGGAACATCCTGATCCGGTGATTAGATCAGATTTGCGGCATGCTTTGTTAAGCGTTGGATTGTGTTGGATAATTTGTTTTAGGGCAGAGCGCTTCGTACAAATGTCATCCAATGCGACAAAATAGCTTGCCTGATGTAACCAATTTGTGGGATTGTTATAGACTGAAATGTTTCTTCAATAAGGGTCATGGTTCGACTTGCCAACAACTTTGGAAGGGAAGAGCAAAGGCTTGCTTCAGATTGATGTCTCCACCGATTTCAAAGTATATCTTCGCCATTTTTTGAAAATGCCTGTCAATGTCATTTCTGTCAAATGACACACATTTCATCTCGAAGAGTTGTCTTCGCATTTTCTCCTGTCTTTGGCAAGTATCTCTGCAGAAAACTTCATGTAGGATTCTGATGTTGAAGGCAAAATCTTGGGAAGTAAGAAAAGTATTTTTGTCTTGAATTCCAAGTGAGTTCGACCAATCTCTAAGGATTCCTGAGAACCGTGAAGTGAGTTTTGACAAGATGATATACTTTTCTCGTTCCACCAAATTTTTGGTCACCATCCAAGTATAGAAGTCTTGGATCCTTTGAGGACATCTTAAAACCTTGACGTCATCTAAGGTGAAAGTGTAGAAACCACTTCCAACTGGTTTTGATGCCATGGGCTCATATCTTCTTTCTGGGATTGGCTCATCTGTCATGCCTTCTTGTTCCTCATCTCTTTCAGATACTTTTGGGTCTCTTGGCTGGTTTACGAATATTGGGGGATTGTCTTCTTCGGAAGAGTTTGTTGTGGATTCATTGCTTGATTGAGAGCTATCTTCCATTGTTTCATCGTCTGATGAATTCATAGATTCCGACCATGGAGTATCTTCTTCTGATATGTATCCTGTCTGGGAGACATAGAGGTCTGGAGCCTTCTGGTCAGAAATCATCAGATTTTCATGGTTGGACTCTTTTGAACTTTTTCCTTGGTCTCGCCTTTTCTTGGTTTGTTTCTGTGCTTCAATGGCATCTTTCCTTTCCCAAACCATTTTTGGCGATATCAAAATCATGTTCTTCTTTTAAGGGTTGGGTGAAAGAGATTGAATTTTGTGAGGTAGATGGAAAAGTAGAAAAGGTGTAGTCTAATTTAGGTGGGGAATATGCTTGTGGAGACATAGGGAAGAAGGTAGGTTTTGAGGGGAAAACTGAGGTTTTTTGTGACTCAAAGTGGTCATGTCTCAGAAGTTGAATTTGTTCTTTGATGGAAATCATATCCTTTTATTGTTGTTGGAAGAACTAGAAAAGTGAAGTTCCTGGCGGACAAATCTCTTATTGTAAATATGCCAATCTTAGTTACAAGGCTTTGGTTAGTCCGGCATGGTGAGACGATGTCTGCTCCATCTTTTTCTCAATTGTTTCCACTTTGCTCATCATTTTGTTTTGTGTATGTGCCACATTCTTTATGGTGTTGCCTATGTTGTTCAACACCTTATTTTGGCAGATGGAGTTTTCTGATTGCCAGTTCATTTTTGCTTCGATGTCACTTGTTGGGGTTTTTTTCTCTAGTAGGTAGCACTATGTTTTTCTTGGGAATTTTTGGAGCATGGCTTATACCCTCTTTTTCAAAAGGTTTAAGTGAAGGAAAATATTAGGTATGACTGGAGCTTGAAGGACTTAGCATGAATATCTGTGGTTGTGTGGGATTTATGATTTTTTGAGTCAGTGAAGTTTCAGGTTCAGGTGGCTTTTTGGATTCTGCGGTATGAGCTGATGGTGATTTGGGTTTGGGTATGATTTCACTATCCTCCCAACTTGGAGTGATTTTTTTTGGTAATTTTGGCCATTCCTGGGGTTTGTAAGTAACAAGAAATTCATATTTACCTGGACAACTTAATGAGCCAATTAAAGGATCTTTATTCTCATATTTGGCTCGAAATTGTTTTTTAGTGGTTTTCCCATTTTTCTTGGATTTTGGTTTGGTTTTGTTGAGGCCGAACCTTTCCCAATGACGCTGGTGGTGTTCATCATATTCTCTAATTGGATCTTCCAAATAGTTTGGACAGTTGCAATCAAGATCCCAAGGGCAGTATCCCGTAAAGGGCTATTTGAACCACTAAGCTTTTTTTCCTTCTTTGTCAAAATTTTGACACCAGTCATTTTCTTCCATGATGCTTTGTATATTCCAAAAGAATTCTCCATCAGGTTCAGGGTATGTATCTATTGTATCTTTGGGTTGAATTATTTGTCAAGAGAAGATGGTGTTATTGGGTTTTTTGAGATGGGAATGGTCAAAGCTTGTGCAAACAGTTTTGTCATTTCTTTTGGTAAAAGTTGGTTCACCAAATTGTAAAGATTCTTCTGGTTCTCTTAACTTTTCATAATTTGTGATCCAGGAATCAGGAAAATTTTTGATAAGTTCATCTCTAGAAATTTATCTGGGTATTTAGGTGCACATGATGTTTCCTTTGGTAGCATCAATATTTGGGAGTAAAGCATTTTCTCCTCCAGGAAGGCAAAGATTCATGGCATGATTTTGGACTCGCCACGCCATTTGGTGATGGAGAGTGGCTTGGATGGAATCTTTAGCTTGAAGGGCTCCTTGGATTTGGACTTGGATTTTTAGAGTTTCGATTACGTATGGATCATAAAGGGACATATTGAAATTTGGAAAGATAGTTATGAAGACAGTCCCAGCATTCAGGGTAACTTCTGCAGTACCCAGATTTGCATGTTGGTACTCCAAGTACCTTGTATCTAGGAGAGAAAGTCGAGCTACAACAGGTTGACCTTTTCTTCCGTGATATGTTAAAGCGATTCGGATAGTACCAAAATGGATATGGGTAAAACCATGATCTCTCCATTGTCTGGGAAAATCATCTGGGATTTGAAGAGTGATAAATTGTTCCTCTCGAGTGGCAAGAATAGGATGCTGGTCAAGTTTTGAGGCAGCAACATATTCTGACTCCTTTTGGTCTGTGTTGGACTAAGGAATGAATTTGGGTCCAGGGTGCAAATGATTTTTTGGCGAAAGCTGAGTAGGGGTTTATGATGGGTAGTTTAGTGGAGGATACTTTTTGTTCATCGGGTAGGATATCTACTTCATAAAGGTAATCATATTTTTTTGGACAAGGTTTTATATAGAGTAGGGGACATATTTATTTTTGCAAGGGAAGAGGATGATGGAAATGACTCAGACATATTTAGTAAAATATTCCTCCCTCCGAAAGGATAGGCTGGCTCTGATACCACAGTATAAAAAACAAAGTAAGAGACTTCATGTTACCCTCAGGACAACATTTACAATCATTACTCACCTCGATCCAGTCCAAACTCTAGCCCGCGATGCCTTTACCCTCACGAATCGATCTTCGGATGCTCCAAATATAGCCATAATCAGTACATAACCATTAAAATATGCTAAGGGAACAAATGCCTCTCAAAAATATCCAATTTACATCAAAAATTCCGAAATTGCTCAAACCCGGCCCTCCGGACCATGTCTGGGATTCCGATAAATTTCACATCAATAGGTTCCTTATCTTCTCACGAGACTGTACATACCAAGAACCACAAAATAGGACCTCAATTGCCCCTTCAAATCCCCAATTTACACTCTCCAAATTCAAGCCCTAATTCCTCAATTTTAGGCTTAATTTCCATGATTAATTAGGTAGAATTTACACAAGAATCGAGTGTTGAGTTCAAAAATCTTACCTCCAGGTGTTATCTCTTAAATCACTCTTCAAATACTCTCAAAAAGCTCCAAAATCGCCCAAGCCAAATGAAAGAAATGGGCCAAAACTCGTTTTTAAAACAATCTGCCCAGGCTTCATCGAGTTGTACCTTGCGCTGTGCAGGTTGTGCATCCTATTACAATTTTCCCCTGCTGTACATCTTCTGTTAAAATGCCCGTAACTCCTTGTGAAAATATCCAAATGACAAGAGGTTTTAATATTTGGAAACTAGACTCGAAGATATTTCATTTGATAGGTTGCACACCATATAACCCTTTATATATTCCAAGATATGAGCTTCTAAAGTCAGCTCCATGCATTAGAAAATTCTGTCGAAACTGCTCCACCAGCCATCCTCAATCGATCGTAACTTTCTGATAAAATGTCCAAATCATAAATGGTTTATCTTTCTGGAAACAGAATGCAAGAGCAACAACTTTTATGTTTTGCAAACATTCAGATTCCTTATAAATTTCGAGATATAAGCTTCCTAATCCAGCTCCGCGATTGCACAAGTTGCTGTCAAAACAGCTTTCTGCAGAAAATTTCAGCAACTCTTTGGTCCGAAATCCACCCGAGGCCCTCAAGACCTTAGCCAATTATACAACATGTCCCAAAACATGATATGAACTCGCTCGAGGCCTCAAATCACATCAAACAACGTCGAAATCATGAATCATACTCCAATCCAAACTTTATGAATTTTGAAATTTTAAACTTCTACATTCGATGCCGAAACCCGTCAAATCACGTCCGACTGACCTCAAATTTTGTACACAAGTCATGTTCGACATTTCGGACCTGCTCCAACTTTCAGAATTGGAATCCGACCCCGATATCAAAAAGTCAAACTCTCGGTCAAACTTCTTAAAAACCTTCAAATTTAGAAAAAGTTTATCCGAAAGGAATATTTATATTTTTACGTATTTTTCATGCATTTCACCCATTTATACATGTGCATTGACCCACAACTAGATGACATTATATACGCGTATATATGTAAATATATGTATATGAGATATGGCAAAAGGTTACGACGTTATATACGCAGCACCACCTGATCAGCTAGTATATATTGATGATGTTGCCCACAGTGGCCGAGACGATATGATGGGATGCCCTCAATGGCTTGATAATATAATGTACACCCATACCTATACATGGCATGACATTATAAATGTTTTAGAATTTACAAAGTTATTCAGATTTAAAGACGTGTTTCTATATTCCATGTTTCATCTATGTCTTTTACGTACTAATTTTCATGCCTTACATACTTAGTACATTTTTCGTACTGACGCCTTATTTCACGGGGCCTGCGTTTCATACCTGCAGGTACAGGTAGGCAAGATGACGGTCCCCCTTCTTAGGATCCTTGATCAACGAGAGTTGGCGTGCTCCACTTGATCCGGAGCTGTTTTTGATTTTGGTACGATATGTTTATATATATATATATATATGGGTATGACGTGGCTTAATCCCGTCCTTGTACAGTTATGTTGTCGTTAGAGGTGTATAGACAGTATGTCTAGTTGGGTTGTATGTGGCCTTGTCGGCTTTCAGTTTTGAA
The DNA here is from genome assembly GCF_000715075.1 of Nicotiana tabacum. Lineage (NCBI taxonomy): Eukaryota > Viridiplantae > Streptophyta > Magnoliopsida > Solanales > Solanaceae > Nicotiana > Nicotiana tabacum. Next base: position 49,696,419 of record NC_134086.1, read on the forward strand.
TGTATATTTATTTATAGCAGCATTGCCGGCTCGCCCACTATATTCTGTATGTATACGTACATATGCCTTGATGGCAGGTTTCCTTCAAGTATGTTATTTTTCATAATTCAACAGATGTTATTCAGGTTCATATTTTAGACACATGCTTAGGGGTGTTTGACCGGTAGGACTCGGGCACCCGTCTCGGCCCATCGGTTTGGGTCGTGACATATCCAAAACTCACCCGAGCCCTCGGGGCTCCAAATCAAACATGCAAATAAGTCTAAAAACATCATATGGACTTGCTCCAAATCATGAAATCACTCAAGAACATCAAAATTTCCATTTTCTCAAATAAAGGTCCGATTTATACTAAACGAACTTCGATTCTTACCAAACTTCATAGATTCAACTTAATTATTATATAAGACCTGTACTAGGCTCCGAAACCAAAATACAGGCCCGATACTATCAATTTCAAACATCTTTTCTTTTCCAAAAACTCTTATAATTTCAGTTAAATAATTTCTTTCAAAAATTTATTTTTTGGGATTGGGACCTCTAAATTCGATTCCAGGCATACGCCAAGTCCCATATTTTACTACGGACCCTACGAGATCGTCCTATCACGGGTCTGGACCCATTTACCAAGAATGTTGACCAAAGTCAACTTTAATCAATTTTAAAAGCCAATTTCCTTATTTTTCTTAGATTTCACATAAAAGCTTTCCGGAAACGTGCCCGGACTGCGCACACAAATCAAGGTGAGACAAAAAGTGGTTTTTAAGGCCTCAAAATACAGAATTTACTTTCAAAAGGGTCATCACATTTTCCACCTCTAATACAATCATTTGTCCTCGAACGGACATAAGAAAAGTACCTGATTCGGAGAAAAGATGGGGATATTGGCTCTGCATATCGAACTCGGACTCTCCGGTAGCTGTCTCGGCAGGCTGACCTCTCCACTGAACACGAACAGAAGGGAAACTCTTCGATCTCAACTAATGAACCTGCATGTCTAAAATAGCTACCGGCTCCTCCTCATAGAACATGTCCTTGTCTAACTGGACAGTGCTGAAGTCTAACACGTGGGATGGATCGCCGTGATACTTCTAGAGCATGGTCACATGAAACACTAGATGCACGGCTGATAAACTCGGCGGCAACGCAAGTCTGTAAGCCACCTCCCCCACTAGATCAAGAATCTCAAAAGGACCAAGGAATCTAGGGCTAAGCTTGCCCCTCTTCTCAAGTCTCATCACGCCTTTCATAGGTGACACCCGAAGAAACACCTGCTCGTCGACCATGAATGCCACATCACGAACCTTACGGTCGACATAACTCTTTTTCCTGCACTGAGCTGTACAAAGCATATCCTGGATGATCTTAACCTTGTCCAAGGCATCCTGCACTAGATCCGTACCCAACAGCTGAGCCTCTCCCGGCTCAAACAACCCAACTGGCGAACGACACCGCCTACCATATAAAGCCTCATAAGGAGCCATCTGGATGCTCGATTGGTAGCTGTTGTTGTAGGCAAACTCTGCTAAAGGCAAAAACTGATACCCCGAGCCTCCAAAGTCAATGACACATGCTCAGAGCATATCATCCAAAATTTGAATAGTATACTCGAACTTCCCGTCCGTCTAAGGATGAAATGCTGTGATCAACTCGACCCATGTTCCCAACTCACGCGGAACTACCCTTCAGAAATGTGAGGTAAATTGCGTACCTCGGTTAGAAATGATAGACACAGGCACACCATGAAGACAAAAAATCTCCTGAATATAGATCTCGGCTAACCTCTCAGAAGAATAAGAAATTGCCACAAGAATGAAATGTGTTGATTTGGTCAGCCTATCAACAATAACTCACACTGCATCGAACTTCCTCTGAGTCCGTGGGAGTCCAACAACGAATTCCATAGTGATATGCTCCCATTTCCACTTAGGAATCTCAATCTTCTAGAACAAACCACCAAGTCTCTAATGCTCGTACTTTACCTGCTGACAATTCAAACACCGAGCCACATGTGCAACAATATCCTTCTTCATCCTTTTCCACCAATAATGCTGCCACAAGTCCTGATACATCTTAGCGGCGCCCAGATGAATAGAGTACTGGGAACTATGGGCCTTCTCTAAAATCAATTCTCGAAGTCCATCCACATTAGGCACACAAACTCGACTCTGCATCCTCAAAACTCCATCATCTCCAAATGTAACCTGCTTGGCACCCTCGTGCCGCACCGTGTCTCTAAGGACAAGCAAATGAGTATCATCATACTGCCGATCTCGAATACGCTCAAACAATGAAGAACGAGTAACTGTACAAGCTAACACACGACTGGGCTCAAAAACATCCAACCTCACGAACTGATTGGCCAAAGCCTGAATATCCAAAGCAAGCAGTCCCTCACCGATTGGAATATACGCAAGACTGCCCATACTGGATGACTTTGTACTCAAAGCATCGGCCAACACATTGGCCTTCCCCGGATGATATAAAATGGCGATATCATAGTCTTTAAACAGCTCTAACCACCTTCTCTGCACTCTTGTGATCCGTGAACACCTCCTATGACACGCCATATAAGTAGTGCCTTCAAATCTTCAGCGCGTGAACAATGGCTGCTAACTCCAAATCATGAACTGGATAATTCTTATCGCGCCCCCTTTATCCTCGCGGAGGTCCAAGTTTCGACAATCTTAGGGGAACAACTCATTTCTTTTTGGGAATTAGGTATTTGAAGAGTCCCCACCTAACGGATTATGGTGCGTTAGGGCACTTAAAGTAATTAACTCATGTAACTAGTTTGCATTACCAGAGATTAGGGTAAGGGCTCGAAATAACCTTGAGGGGAAGGTGTTAGACACCCCTCGTGGTCCACAACGGTGGGTCCCGACCGAACTTAAACTATGCAAATTAGTCATTTGAACAAGTAAGCAGTTTAACACATATTTGCAAATAAAGGTAATTTTACAGTCCAAGTATATATATGATGAAGGAAATTCAGATAATGAAAGTAAGAGGGGTTTGGACAACTTACACATGCATATGTAAAGGAAAGGAAGTTTAGAGAATCTAAACACATATGGGAATCGGGAAAGAGAAGTCCTAAGTTGATTAGCCTATAGGATCATAACCATGCATTGCCCGGTAATCACTCCTCGATGAGAGGATACACGTGACATTAGCGCACATGTCATCATATCCTTTTACTACCCATTACCCTCCCCTTAGAGTTTATATAAGTGAGTTTAATTAACGACCCATAAGTGTGCTGCTACCCATCCCTTACTTTGGTCCTAGAGGAATTTAAGACCTATAAATCTGGACAGTTCTAGACAACCTAAAGTTTTAAAAGGTAAAAATCTAGGCAATAAGTAAATAACATGTAGGACAAGCAAATAAGGACAAACAGTTTGAAAGCTCATATTTACTTCCGCACGTATATAGGCAAACAAACAGCACGTCTAAAACACAAATTGTGAAGAACATCAGAATTCCTAAGAACATGATATCTAGATGAATGTTACAGATTCAGGATACACATAAAGAAAGTGGCAAAATCCTAACCAGTTTTCCTACTGGTTTTATAGCCTGTTAAGCTTAAGCAGTTTAACCCAATCAAATGCAGTTTCCAGTTTATATAGAGACTGATAACCTAAGCCTTGCCTTGGCGGGGGACTGTTTGCAATCACAATTACAGGAGATGATTAACAGTTTAAGAAATTGTTCAAACTACAAACATGCTATTCTAGATGACACAGATTATAACAGGCGTTATTTTATTTTAAGACATGACGTCTATGTGTGAGGCTGCTTAACCCTTTTCATAGCCAACTATTTATTTAGTCGAAATGGACCTGTTCAATGAAATGCAAACAGAGTTCCTAAAGACTTAATATCTAATGCATACAGGAATGCCAGTTTTATTATGACAGGATTATTAGCCTAGGAGCAGGATCTCTAAGTGACAGTACTTGTGCAAGATTAAAGCATGGGATACGTGACATATAGTATGTTGAAACAATAAGTATGAATACACTAAGAACAAGTTATCTAATGCACAAGTTTAATAGGGTTTAAATGCAAACAAACATAACAATCCTAGAACATGGCTTCTAACACAGATTTGCAGAATATAAATCCTATAGCATGTTTTCTACCCATTTTACCTATAGTACCATACAACTACCCTCCCTTTTCACCAGTCGTCCCAATATCTATTTACAATTAATTATTACAGACCAATGATTTAATAAATTAAATAAATAAAATATAAATTAAGCTATAGGGAGCCCGAAGTAGGCCCAAAGCAAATCCTGGTGTACTAGGCCTTCAGTAGTCTCAAATGCCTAAGATTCATTGCCACATTTGTATCCAGGTGTGTCAGAGTTCCCTAAAGACCTCAAGGATCCCGGGCAGTGCTCACACCCAAACTTTCTCAAACAAGGACTAATTATGTGCAGTGTGGAAGAGCCACCCCTGATATGCTAGAGTTCAGAGAGATCTCAGGGACCTCTAATAAGTACACATACCAGAGGGGCAAGACTTAATAACCTAAGAATAAGTGAGAGTGCTTGACATGACTTGAATTTTTTTTCAACAAACAGTATAGAGAGGACTCTTAGAGGTGCAAAGATTTTCTGAAAACCAGGGCTAGTTTGGTGGTAAAACAGCTGGAGAGAAGTATAAAAAATACTTTGAAATTAGAACACAAGTCACAGAACAAACTGCTTCAGAAACAACTTTGGTAAACATATTCCACACATGGAGAAAGGGGTTGGGTATACATAGAATACACCTTAGTGTATGAGCAAAAAGATGCACAAACTTTTCAAGAATTTGTAGAATTGATAAGTTAGTTATAGAGACTACAATAAAGACATGTTGAGGACACATAGACCTTGGACATGACTAAACACACAACTAGAGTTACCTTGAAGGGCTAGATGACTTAGCAAGATCTCATTAGTAAAGCAGAGTAGGCAAGACTTAAATGAACAGACTAGGCAAGCACCACACAAACACTCATAGTTTAGAGATACTAATCACATATAGAACAAGCAGAGTTCAAACATGCTGGGTGAGACAGTAGACAGGCAATGTAGTTTGGACATATTAAGGAGCAAACAAGATGCATGCAATTACCACAAGACATGATTGGACATGCTAAACAAAATAGTAAGCAGATCATTATGGGTAAATAAACTAGTCACAATTCTAACAGAATAAAACTCTAACATACTAGGTGACAATAGTTAGTGTGATCTAGGCATGCTGGTTACACATTGAGCAACATGATAGCAAAACAGTAAACAGGATTGGAAGTCACAACTAATGAACTGGAACAACAATGAAACATAGAGTTTTTGACTTTGAATTGAATCAGAACATACCAGTTAAGGAGAGAGAATAAAGAGTATAGAGCAGATATGGTGCAAATAGCTAGCCTTGGCTTACAGCCAGGTAGGTTAGTGGGAATTGCAAGTTACAAAGGAGAATAGAGAGCTTTTGAGAGTGTGAGAGTATTTTGTGAACCAATGTTCGTGTCTTGAACTGAGAATAGAGGAGACTATATATAGCAGTTTAGGAGCGGAGCAGAATAAGGTAAAAGAAATCAAAACTTAGCAATTAGGGAAATTACAAGATCAACCACACACGAAATCAGTGTAGTCTTCCTTTAATTAAGGATAACTACTCAACGGTTAAAGGACATGAGTCACTTAAGGCAAGAAATCAAATCAGACCTAAGTAAAGAGGTAAACAAACATGAGTTTAATTAAGGAAATGATCGTAAAGAATCAGTAACATTACATGCAATAAGGTAATAAGAATAATTAAAGTCGTAATCAAGGGAATAAATCAAGAGTCACCACATAAGATTTAACCAAGCAAATCAATAAATCAAAATCCAAAATAGTACCGAGTTAAAGAGAGGAAAAATATCAGTTTCCACATATAAACGAGTAGGCTAAATAAAACTTCATAAACATACATAAATTAGCCTAGAGATTGACTCAGAAACCCTAGTAGATATGAACTAGGGTAAAAGCCACAAGATACATGAATTAAACTAAGGAAAATTGAGCGTAACAATGCAATGAGTGACACGGAAAAACCCAGGAATGAAGCAAAAGTAGAAGAAAACTGGGGCTTTAGCACAAATCGACTAAGGTCCAACCAATATTAACATGAATCATTTAGTAACACTTATGAACCATGATTAAACACTTGAAAATCAGAAAGGCTTTGAAAAGGCGAGTTCAGTAAACCCTAGTTTTTAGGAAAAACAAAGAATCGATTAAAAGACCCATAAGACCTTCGCGAAAACATGTGAAATAGGTTTGATTCATCTCAGATCTGGATAGATATGAGAAGATCAAAGGATAAAAATTAGGGTTTTTTTATAAAGGTAACAGAGACGAGCATAGACTTAGGAAACCATGGATTCATGACAAAAATGAGAAAAATCTTACTCAAGATCAAGCCAAATAGCCTGAAACGGGCCAGAAAATTCAAAGGTGTAAACAAACCACCTAGGTCCCTTAAGAATTTCCTCAAGGATCTTGGAGATGGAGGTACCATAGCATAGAAGAGGCCATTAGGGGCCTGGGGTGACAGAGAAACATCGTAGAACGGAGGCTAAGCTGGTGACGACGCTTGAAGATTAGGGTTTAGGTGGAAAGCATTTGAGAGAGGAGGAAACAGATGACGGTGGGAAAGGGTGGGAAATAATTAGTTTAGAAGGGGGGGGGTTATGGGTTTAATTAAGGTAAGGTGCGATCTGGACCGTCGATCAAAATGATCAACGGCTAGGATTGGCCGGGGTATTGGGTCGGGTGAATGCAGATTGGGCTAGGGTCAGATAGGATTTGGGCCTAGGTAGATTTTGGGCTAATGTGGGATTAAGAATTGGGCTGTCTAATTGGCTGGGTCCAAATGAAAAGGGGCTATTTGTTAAACACATATTTAATCGCTAAGACAATTTTTTAAAAAAAGTTAATAAATTATAAAAAATGATTTTTATGCCTAAAAATATTTTAAAATAATTATTTAATATTTTAAAAATATAAAAAGCTATTTTCCAGTAAAATAATGTAATAATACGTGCGTGGGCTATAATTGCAAAGTAATTATATTTGCAACCTAAAAATACAAAAGTGGCTATTTGTGCAATAATTGAAATTTAGTACAAGTGCAAATGATAAAATTAAGCCAAAAAATTGTTATAAAACTATTTGTGATGCAATCAGTGATTGTTTTATAAATAAAATGCTGGGATAAATTAATTAAAAAATATTTTAAAATGCATAAATTGTATGAAAAATACTAATTGATGCCAAGGCACAGTTTTGAAAATATTATGGGAAATATTGGGTATCAATAGCTGTCCCTCTTTACCCGGGAAGGATGAAAGAGCTTTCGGCTAAAGAAATGATGGCCAATTTTAACCGGCTGAGATGTTTTGAAAGATAGAGGCCAGACTCTAGTCTTTGAGCTGCCTACATATCCCTGGTTTTACAGGAATCAGGCCATATGTAGTTCTGGATTCATTGGAGGAATATACCGATGAAGTCATTCAAGAATGGACACGAGATTCCGGGATGGGTGAAAGAGTGGTTATGGTGAACGGTCAAGTTTGAGATAGTTGAAGGAACTAGAGCAAGATTGCTCCCGCTAGGATAGTAGTTGCTTACTTGTTACCTGCAAGTTAAAAGATGCCACATGCACTTGTGTGAAAATTTTAAACATGATGCAGGTTCCCTTTGGACCATGAAAGTTGTCTTCGGACGGTTAAGGATGATGTCCTCAGACCATGACGTCCTGGGCCATGAATTGTTCGGTGAGGAATTCGCAGGCCATGAAATGATGTTCTCGGGCCATGAAGATTGTGCCTCTGAACCATGACACCTTTGAATAATGATATGCAAATTTTGAGCGATCCTCAGGCCATGGCATGGTATCTTTCGGCTATGAGGAGGATGCCTTTAGACTACGATGCCTTTGGACAGATTGACGATATTTCAGCCCATGAGATGCAATAATATGATGTTAACAAGACAAGGCTTAGTTTTGTGAAATGAAGGGATGATCTTAGCCCGATAGAAAAGCAAATAGATAGTACCAGAACCGAGCAACATGTATGCAAGGAGAGACAATGCTTAGTCCTATGCAAATACGGAGGCAGAGATTAGCCTCGTGTAAATATGGAGGCAGGGATTAACCTCGTGCAAATATGGAGGCAGGGATAGCCTCTTGCAAATATTGAGGCAGGGATTAGCCTCATGCAGATATGGAGGCAGGGATTAGCCTCATGCAAATATGGAGGCAGGGATTAGCCTCGTGCAGATATATATGGAGGCAGGGATTAGCCTCGTGCAGATATGGTGGCAGGGATTAGCATCATGCAGATATGGAGGCACGAATTAGCCTCATGCAGATATGGAGGCAGGGATTAGCCTCATGCAAATATGGAGGCAGGGATTAACCTCATGCAGATATGGAGGCAAGAATTAGCCTCATGCAAATATGCGGGACAGGGCTTAGTCCCCTGCAAAGAATGAGTAGCAAATAAGAGTAGCATATTTCTTAGCTGGAGATATATTCGGTGTCTGGTTGCCCGATTGATAGCTTGCTACGTGTATATATTTGCGGATATTACCATTGCGTCAGATGTGCTCGCGCTCAAAAAAAAATTGTAAGTTTTGTGAGGGGGAGGTTGGTTCGTGCCTTTGTCCTCTGGCCTTGCTTTGCTCCGTTCTGGGGGCCTTGTTTGAGTTTCCCTAGGTAACACCTGACAGTTACGGAAATAGGGTTTTTGAAAATATGCAATTATTGATAAAAATAGAGTTATTTTAGAAACATATTGAAATATTAGGTGATTTTAGATGAACTAGTGGCTGCAACACATTTCAGAGACATTACAGCTCTCTCGTGTTAGAATTTTGAGGGTCCTCCTCAAAATTCTGCCCCAGTTTGATAGATGATCCTTCGTCCGTTTGTGGGTAACGAGCCTTATTGAACTTTCTTCGGAATTTTGAGAATCCTTCTCAAAATTCTGCCCTAGTTTCTTAACCAATTTCTGACTATCTGGCATATGTTGGTGTTGACTGGACTTGCTCCGGAATTTTGAGGGTCCTCCTCAAAATTCTGCCCCAGTTTCGGATCTTTGGGGGAAAATGGAAATTTTATTATGATATGGCCGAACCCACAGGGCTTCCTATGTATCCCCTCTTAAACGGGAATCAGGTCAAGCGTAGTTCAATTACATCAGATGAGGAAATGTAAATAGTCTAAGCATAGTATCTCTTGACTGTGTCTGAATTGATTGGTTTTGGCCAAATTTCTTTGTCCATTTCTGCAAGTATAAGTGCTCCTCCTATTAGCATCATGTGAACCATGTAAGGACCTTACCAGTTGAGAGAGAATTTCCATTTGGCTTTATCTTCATATGGGAAGATCTTCTTCAACACCAGCTGTCCTGGTGCAAATTGTCTTGGTTTGACCCTTTTGTTGAAAGCTCTGAACATTCTGTTCTGGTAAAGCTGACCGTGACATATTGCATTCATCCTTTTTCCATCTATAAGGGCCAATTGCTCATAGCGGATCCTTATCCATTCTGCATCGCTAAGTTTAGCTTCCTGTATGATCCTTAAAGAAGGGATCTCTACCTCTGCTGGATGATAGCTTCGGTACCATAAACCAGCATATAGGGAGTTGCTCCGATTGATGTGCGAACTGTAGTGCGGTATCCCAACAAAGCAAAGGGTATCTTCTCGTGCCATTGCTTGTGGTTTTCTACCATCTTCCTTAGTATCTTCTTGATATTTTTGTTGGCGGCTTCTACGGCTCCGTTTATCTGAGGTCTATATGCTATGGAATTCTTATGCTTGATTTTGAAAGTCTCACACATGACTTTCATCAGATCACTATTGAGATTGGCGGCATTATCAGTAACAATGGACTCGGGTACTCCGAATCGGCAAAAAATACGATCTTTGATAAAGTCTGCGACGACTTTCTTGGTTACGGCTTTATAAGATGCAACCTCTATCCATTTTGTGAAGTAATTAATGGCTACTAGAATAAACCTGTGACCGTTTGAAGCCACCGGCTCGATAGGACCGATGACATCCATTCCCCAGGAGGCAAATGGCCAAGGTGAGCTTGTGGCATTGAGCTCATTTGGCGGCACTTTTATCATATCGGCATGCACTTGACATTGGTAACATTTGCGGACACACTGGATGCAATCTATCTCCATAGTCATCCAAAAGTAACCGGCCCTAAGTATCTTCTCGGCCAGGATAAAACCATTCATACGCGGGCCGCAGATTTCATCATGTACCTCCTCAAGTAGTTTAGAAGCCTCTTTTGCATTGACACATCTTATCAATCCCAAATCAGGAGTTATTTTATACAAGTTTCCTCCGCTGTGGATAAAGTGATTGGTCCATCTCCGAAGCGTGCGTTTCTGAGTGTGGTTCGCATGCTCCGGATATTATCCTTTTGCTAAATACTCTTTGATGTCATGGAACCAAGGTTTTCCATCCGTCTCTTCCTCAATGTGGGCGCAGTAAGCTGGTTAATTATGGATTCTCACTGGAATATGATCAATGAAATTCTTGTCCGGATGCTGTATCATAGATGATAAAGTGGCTAATGCATCAGCAAACTCATTCTGAATTCTGGGCACATGCCAAAACTCTATCTTCATGAACCTTTTCCTAAATTCCTGTACATGGTATAGATATGGCAATATCTTGGAATTCTTGGTGGACCACTCTACTTGTACTTGGTGCACAAGCAAATCCGAATCACCGATTGCCAACAGCTCCTGAATATTCATATCGATTGCCATGTTGAGTCCTAGTATGTAGGCTTCATACTCTACCATGTTGTTGATGTAGGGAAATATGAGTTTAACAGATACCAGATAATGTTGACCAGTTCCTGATACCAAAACTGCTCCAATGCCCACTCCTTTGAAATTTGTAGCTCCGTCGAAGAACATCCTCTAACCGTCATATGCTTCGGTAATGTCCTCTCCTACGAATGATACCTCTGCACTAGGAAAATACATTTTTAGGGGTTCGTATTCTCCTCCCACCGGGTTTTCAGCAAGATGGTCTGCCAATGCTTGTCCTTTGATCGCCTTTTGAGTTACGTAGACAATATCAAACTCACTCAATAGTATCTGCCACTTGGCTAGCTTTCCAGTTGGCATGGATTTCTGAAATATGTACTTCAAAGGGTCCATCCTGGATATGAGGTATGTGGTATAGGCAAAAAACTAATGCCTCAACTTCTAGGCCGTCCAGGTCAAAGCACAACAAGTGCGTTCCAGCATAGAGTATCGTGCTTCATAAGGCGTGAATTTCTTACTTAGGTAGTATATGGCTTGCTCCTTTCTCCCTGTCTCGTCATGTTGTCCTAGAACACATCCAAAGGATCCATCCAACATAGATAGATAGAGTAGCAAAGGACGTCCTGGCTCCGGCGGGACCAAATCGATGGTGTGGACAGGTACTCCTTGATTTCTTTAAAAGCTTTCTGACAATCCTCAGTCCAGCTTGTCTCGGCATCTTTCCTCAACATCTTGAAGATGGGTTCACATATGACTGTGGACTGTGCTATGAAGTGACTGATATAGTTGAGACGTCCTAGAAATCTCATCACGTCCATTTTGCTCCTAGGCAGCGGTAACTCCTGAATAGCCTTAACTTGGGATGGGTCCAGCTCGATCCCTCGAGGACTGACAATGAATCCTAGTAACTTTCCTGCGGGAACCCCGAACGCACACTTTGCGGGGTTCAGTTTTAAGTTGTACCTCCTTAACCTGTCAAAGAACTTTTTCAAGTCCGTTATGTGATCTGCGACCCTATTGGATTTGATAATGACGTTGTCCACATACACCTCTATTTCTTTGTGTATCATATCATGGAAGATGGTTGTTATGACCCTCATGTAAGTAGCCCCAGCATTCTTTAGACCAAATGGCATCATTTTGTAACAGTATACCCCCCATGGTGTAACAAAAGCAGTTTTCTGTTCGTCTTCTTCATCCATCCAGATCTGGTGATAACCTGCGAAGCAATCTATAAAGGATTGGAGTTCATGCTTGGCACAATTGTCGATCAGGATGTGTATATTTAGTAGTGGAAAGTCCTCCTTGGGACTTGCTCTATTTAAGTCTCGATAGTCAACACATACTTTGACTTTCCCATCTTTCTTCGGAATTGTCACAATATTGGCTAACCAGGTTGGGTACTCAACCACCCTGAGGACTTTGGCTTTGATATGCTTAGTAACTTCCTCCTTGATTTTCAAGCTCATATCTGGTTTGAATTTTCTGAGTTTCTGCTTCACCGGCGGACACATGGGATTGGTAGGCAGCTTGTGAGCCACTATGGACGTGCTCAAACCAGTCATGTCATCATATGACCATGCGAAGATGTCCTCATATTCCTTTAAGAAATGAATGTACTCTTCTTTCTCTATCGGCGATAAGTGAATGCTGATGCGAGTCTCCTTGACGGTCTCGGTGTCCCCCAAATTTATTGCCTCGGTTTCGTCCAGGTTGGACTTAGACTTATTCTCAAAGTTTTCAACCTCCCTAACAACTTCCTCAGGTATCTCATCTTCTTCATCCAAATCACTATCCTCATTTTGCATTGCCTCACTACACGTCATAGTCACCGGTTCATCAGAAAAAGTAATAATAACACTGTAGAAAGAAAAATGTGGAAGATAATAATGAATAAAAAAGAGCAATGCGTTTGATTAAAATTGAAAAACCTCTAAACAAGTACGGCTCAATGAATCGAGCATTTATTTTGAAACAAGTGAGTCTTTAAAAACAAAATTACTAAAAATCTTAGAGGGATAGAATGGCTAAAGAAATAAAATCGGCCAGACTACCCAGGGACTCGGCGGGCCCGGGATGGTATGACGGTCTAGTTCCTGAGAACAACTCCCTTTTCCATAGTCTGAATAGTGAGGCCTTCTTCCTCCTCAATTATTACATTACAGTCCATGTCTTCATCCTCCAAGAACAGATTCCTCAGCCCAGCTAATGCTTCTTCTTCTGCAGTTCCAAATTATATCAGCTTGGTGAAAAACCTGCTCCAGATGTGGCACTAGTTTCTCGAGAGGGTAATAAGTCCCACGCCATAGAGGCGACCAATCATTATACTCTTGCCATGTATACTGATATCCAAGATCGAAGGTAGTACCGTGATGTTTCAGCTGTATCGGTTTGGTAATCTCTGGAGATTATTCCCAAGCCCTTTGCCGAGTTCATACCCAGACCATGCCAGTATGCTTTCTACTTTGCTACTCCACCATTTTTCTTTCTCAACGGCATTGACACGTTTGATGTGATGACATGTTTCCCCTCCTAGCCTTCTTATGTTCCCAACAACCAAGATAGTTTGACTGGTGTAAACGGGGTTGCTCCCGTCTCCGTGAATGATCACATCCTGATGGTTCCATTCGAATTTCATGGATTGATGTAGTGTGGAAGCCACAATCCTAGTGGCATGTATCCATGGTCAGCCCAATAGAAGATTGTAAGAGGATGATATGTCGAGCACCTGAAATTCAATGTCGAACCAAGTTGGCCCCATCTGTAGACAAAGATTAATCTCCCCAATCGTGGCCCTTTGAGACCCATCAAAGTCTTTTATGTTCATGCTTCCTGCCCGTATTTCATGGAAACCTTTGCCTAATCTTTTCAGAGTATCCAACAAACAAATAATGAGGCTTGAACCCCCATCAATCAAGACCCTGGCGATGAATTTTTCTTCAAATTTTACTGTGATATGTAATGCTCGGTTGTGATTCAACCCTTCAGGCGGTAGCTCATCCTCGTGGAAGATTATTTTATGAATTTCCAGCACCTGCCCTACCATATTGGCCATCTCTCCACATGTGATATTGTTGGGTATATAAGCTTCACTCAGCACCTTCATCAAAGCATTCTTGTGCGCCTCTGAATTTTGCAATAGTGATAGTATGGATATCTGAGCTGGGGTTTTGTTTAAATGATCGATGACGGAGTATTCCCTTACTTGTACTTTCCTCCAAAAGTCATCTGGACCTATTTCAATGACAGGCTGCTTTGTAGCGGCATCCTTACTTGGTCCTCCCAAGTGTTCAGGTGTATAGATTCTCCCAGCCCTAGTCATTCCTTGTGCAGCATCAGATTCCTCCATCTTTGCCTTTCCTTTCCACATAGATTTGGCAACATAATCCCAAGGTATTACTTTTGAATTGAAAGGAGGTGTGGTTGATACTGTCTCTGTGAAAGGTATGGCCACTTCTACTTTAAATGGAACAGGGGTGGCCTCAGGTGGAGCTACCTCAACCTCAAATGGAACTGATGCAGCTACCTCAACCTCAATTGGTGACTGAGTCAATTGATACTGCCATCTCCTTCTCGAATAAGACCAATTCACCCCTCAGGATCCCATTCTTCGTCCATCTCTATCACATGTATCCCACCACCCTTATAATCCGGGAGAGGGTTGTTGCGGACATTGTGTGCAATTGCTTTTGCCTGTATGACCTTGTTGTCAATTAGTATCTGGATTTTATCTTTCAATGTTCGACACTCATCAATGGTGTGCCCTTTCATACCAGAATGGTATGCACAAGTTTTGTTTGGGTTGACCCATTGGGATGGGTTCTCTAATGTTATAATGGGAATAGGGGTGACGTAACCAGTGGCTTTCAACCTTTCATACAGCTGGTCGATAGGTTTTCAATAGCGGTGTATTATCTAGGTGGCTTGCGGTCAAAATTGGGTCGTGGTTTTGGATAATTTTGGCGAGTTGGAGGTGACTAGAAATGAGATGGTTGGGAATTATAGGTGTGATGAGCATTGGCTGGTTGGGAGTATTTGGGAGATGAGGGTTGGTATGTGGATGGTGGTGCTTGGTATGTGGGTGGAGGTGTTTGATATATGGGTGGAGGTGCTTGGTGTGTAAGTGGAGATTTCGGGCCTTGAGCCACGATTACTACCCCAACGTCTCTCTTCTTTGATATTCCGCCTGATTGTAAGGATTTGTTTGTGGCCTGTAATGCCTTAAAGTTTCTTACCATCCCCCTCTTGATGCCTTCTTTGATTCTTTCCCCGGGTTTGATGATATCAAAGAATTTATGATTTTCAATAACCATCAACCTTTCATAATATTGCGGATCCTGTGCTCTGACGAAGAACTTTTCATTTGTTCCTCGTCCAAAGATGGTCCGACCTTGGCTTCTTCTGACCTCTAGCGGGTATCATACTTGCAGAAAGTCTTGGTGGGCTTCTTCTTAAGGTTTTGAATGTAGAAAACATCTGGTGCATTTTCTGCGTTGAACCTGAAACGATCCATGAAATCAGACGCCATACTCACCCAATTGGACCATATATTAGGATCCTAGATGATGTACCAGGACAAAGCATATACCGTAAGACTTCTCATAAAGAGTTTCATCTGAATCCTTCCGTCCTTTCCGACCTCAACAAGCTTGTCACAATAGGTCATTAGATGAACCCTGGGATCACCTGTACGATCAAACATCTCGAACTTGGGAGGTTTGTAACCCTATGACAGTCCTATATTTAGCTGTATGCATAGATCCTCATAGTTCAAACCTTCTATCCCTTTGCCTCCTTCGACACCCTGAACTTGAATTGTCAACTTTTTGAGTTCTTCAGCCATGTTTTGATGAGCAGGTCCTTCTCAGCGGATTCTGGTGTATAGGAAGTTAGTTGGATAGAATGAGGTATGGTTTCCACATATATATGGTTGTTTTGGTGAGTGCTAGGTGCCTGGGTATAGTGGTGGTCATTGGTTGAGTTTTGAGGATCGGGAATGGGTTGTGGTGTGTTCTGGGGAGTGTGATAAGTGGCGGTTGGTGGGTACTGGGATGGTTGATGGTGGTGTTGTGGCGGAGTTGGTACCGGTAAGGGATTGAGACTTTGAGGTGGGGCTGCATATTGATGCAGTGCAGGAGGGTTTTGTGGATGTTGGTTTGGTGTTCTTTAGGGAGGTGCTGGGTTCTTTGTGTTGATGTCGGGGACATAGTGAAGGATAGGTTTGCCAAGTTGTGGACCTGCTCAAGCTCTCCCTGTAGCTCTAGTATCTTTTGTTCCAATCTCAAAACTAAATCATTTGGTGCCGGAGTACTCCGACCATCTGAAGTTTCTGCATTTTCCACATTCTCTTTTTGAATACCACTTAAATAGTCCATTTTAGCTTTCCCTTTGCTCTTTGTATTACTTGGAGAAGGAGGAGGAGGTGGAGGGCCTCTATATCTAGTGTGATACGCTGATGATGCCAGTATGAGCGAACCAACCTTAGGTGATGGGAATAAAGAATAAGAAAAAACAAAAAGGTAAAGAAGTCAGTAAGGGTTCTGAAATGTTTGTAGTATTTAAACACATATTGCGGGAATGTAAATTTGCGTCCTAATTTGGGAACCTCGTTGTGCCCGAGGTAGGCCTAGCGACAAATAAATTTGGAGAGATTTAGTGCCAATAATTGCCTCATTTCATTAATGTAAAAATAAACGACCCAAAATGAAACAAATAAGATAATGTTACTAATGGCACTTGGCCTTATTACATTTGAAAGAAAAGCAAGTAAATCTAATCTACTTGGTCCCAGAAGGGCCCTCTCCATACCGAATGCTGTTGTCGATCAGCTCTCCCAACTCGCATAGGTTCAGCAGTAGGAATGCCCTTGCCAGATGACCTCCTTTATTTCCTTCAACGTTCTGACAGTCGGTGACCCTCTTCCTTATTTTCCCTTCCAATTCCATTAAGCTGTACTCCAGATATTCCAGCCTCTCGCTGGATGTAATAGCTCTTTCTTTATACTCATTAATCATCTCCATGTCTGCCTTATGCTGCGCCTTATGCTCAGCTTTAGACTTTCGAACTCTTTTCCGCAGCTTGTTGTGCTTCACCTATGCTTCGGCAAACTCATCTATGACCGTATTTCCTGGACCAACCTTTGGCTCAAAGACTCCTGATAGGTTATCATCTAACCATGAGGGGTAAAAGAATGAGTGACCCACGTGGTATCGGTCTGGCTCGATGGTATCCTTCTCCACAATGATCTTTAAAGTCCATATATGTTGCGCTTCATTCTTATATGGGATGATGTCACCCTGGAAATCGGCTCTGAAGTGGCTCATCTTAGCAACCCGTGGTATGACTTGTCTCCTACCTGCCTGTCTCATAACTCTAAGGGGAGCATAAGGGTATATCCCTCTTAACCTGATCAACACCAAATGTAAGACATCTCTAGATCTTATGATGAACTCATCGGTGGGGAACCACCCGAACATCCATTGAACCTGGTCTTCAGTCAGCTTGTTGAAAAACTGCACCCATCCTACAACATCCTTAGGTTGATCGAACATGTCCGGAATGTAAGTCATCCTTTTAGGGTGATGGAAGGCTATGTGGTCATTCCACGGCCTTCGTGGAAACTCTTGGCGGTAATGGTCCCTTTGGAGATGTTCTAACATCTAGACTTGTAACAGCAAATTGCAACCCTCGAAGAATCTAGACCCCATCTAATAGTGTTCCAAGGCCCGGTACATATCCGCAATGATCATAGGGATAATAGTAGATGTCTGCCCCTCTATCCCGTCCATTAGAGTTTTGGCCACCATGGCCAGCCTAGTATGGATTCTATGCTATTGGATTGGGAATACCAGCATTCCCAAGAAGCACACAATGATCACGAAGACCCTACGATGAACCTAGCCCAAAGAAATGATTGAGAACTCATCATCAAAAATACGGTAAGAGCTGCTGTGACCGTATCTTCCATAAAGGAAATCAAAAGGTATGTAGGAGTTTTTCAGGCACTCCAAATCATCATTTTCTTCAGCCCTATCATCTTAAGGAACCCTCTAGTGGTGCAATTTTCAGGTGCTAGCAGTTCAGGGCTATTCCAAGGCAACCCAGCAAATGCCCCTATTTCTTCTAGGAGGGGAGTCATTTCTATGTCTCCAAAATGGAACACAACCCTTTCCTTATCCCAAAACAGAGTGGCATCCTTGATTAGCATCTTGTTTGGTTGAAGATCCAATAGTGATGGCAAATTACCCAAGAATCTTTTCACATAATTTTGATCACTTGAGGGAAGATCCCTCCACCAATCTATCAAAAGTGGAGGTATGCTACCGATCATACCGAATCTGGGGACTTCGTGCCTCATTTTCTGCAAAACAAGAGAGAGTTAGGCCCTTTCCCCCTCCAGGTTCGACTATTTATATAGTAATGATTAGCATATTGGCACTTATTTCTCCAAATTAATGCACACATTCATGGTTATGTCCGTTGGGATTGTGAAAAATCTGATGGACTTTTGGAAGAGGCTTGACTTAAAGGGTTATTATGCAGACAACATATTAACCCGACTAGGTTTGACCATGATGCATGTACAATTAATCAGAGTAAGGCTGCTACAGAGGTCTAGACTGGGACCCTCAAGCAGACAACTTGAGGGGGAAAGGCACGGAACCGTCGAACGCACCGCTGATCGACTAGTTTTACCGCAAATATGCATTTCCGAATTTAAAGGGTGATATATAGGAAGAGCGCAAACACTCATCAAGCATTGCTATAGGATTGACTATGCATGAGTGGAATATGATGTTGAGCATGATTTATGCAACAATAAATAGCATGTTTCCAAGTATTTGCACGTAAAAAATGATAAATGCAGTATTTAAGTTAGACAGTTACGGAAAAAGAAAACAAAGAGACAAGTCAATTTCAGGAAAAATAAAGAAATCATAAATGCTTGAAAATAAGAAGTTAAATTCAAATAAGGGGAAAGGGTACGTGGGATGAAGCAGGCTTAGACTAATTCACAAAAATAAGTTCGCTATGGTAAGAGCCTAAAATATCTCCAGCAGAGTCGCCATGCTGTCACGCCCCCTTTTCTCCTCGCGGAGGTCCGGGTTTCGACATTCATGGGGGAACAACTCGTTTCCTTTTGGGAATTGTTTATTTGAAGAGTCGCCACCTTACGGATTATGGTGCGTTAGGGAACCTAGAGTAATTAACTCATGTAACTAGTTTGCATTACCAGAGATTAGGGTAAGGGCTCGAAATAACCTTGAGGGGAAGGTGTTAGGCATCCGTTGCGGTCCACAACGGTGGGTCCCGACCGAACTTAAACTATGTGAATTAGTCATTTTAACAAGTAAGCAGTTTAACACATATGTGCAAATAAAGGTAATTTTACAGTCCAAGTATATATATGATGAAGGAAATTCAGATAATGAAAGTAAGAGGTGTTTGGACAACTTACACATGCATATTTAAAGGAAAGGAAGGTTAGAGAATCTAAACACATATGGGAATCGGGAAAGGGAAGTCCTAAGTTGATTAGCCTACAGGATCATACCCATGCAATGCCCAGTAATCACTCCTCGATGAGGGGATACACTTGACCTTAGCACGCAATGTCATCATATCCTTTTACTACCCATTACCCTCCCCTTAGCAGTTACATAAGCGAGTTTAATTAACGAACCATAAGCGTGCTACTACCCGTCCCTTCCTTATGGTCCTGGAGGAATTTAGGACCTCTAAATCTGGATAGTTCTATACAACCTAAGGTTTTAAAAAGTAAAAATCTTGGCGACAAGTAAATAACATGTAGGAGAAGAAAATAGGGACAGACAGTTAGAAGGCTCATATTTACCTTCGCACGTATATAGGCAAACAAACAACGCGTTTAAAACACCGATTATGAAGAACTTCAGAAATCCTAAGAACATGATATCTAGATGAATGTTACTGATTTAGGATATGCATAAAGAAAGTGGCAAAATCCTAACTAGTTTGCCTACTGGTTTTATAGCCTGTTAAGCTTAAGAAGTTTAATACAATCAAACATAGTTTCCAGTTTATATAGAGACTGATAAACTAAGGCTTGCATAGGCGAGGGACTGTTTGCAATCACAATTACAGGAGATAATTAAAAGTTTAAGAAATTGTTCAAACTACAAACATGCTATTCTAGATGACAAGGATTATAATAGGCATTATTTTATTTTAAGACATGACGTCTATGTGTGAGGCTGCTTAACCCTTTTCATAGCCAACTATTTATTTAGTCAGAATGGATATGTTCAATGAAATGCAAATAGAGTTCCTAAAGACATGATATCTAATGCATACAGGAATACCAGCTTTATTACGATAGGATTATTAGCCTAGGAGCAAGATCTCTAAGTGACAGTACTTGTGCAAGATTAAAGCATGTAATACATGACATATAGTATGCTGAATCAATGAGTATGAATACTCTATGAACAGGTTATCTAATGCACAAGTTCAATAGGGTTTAAATTCAAACAGACATACCAATCCTAGAACATGGCTTCTAACACAGATTTGCAGAATATAAATCCTATAGCATGTTTTGTACTCATTTTACCCACAATACCATACAACTACCCTCCCTTTTCACTAGTCGTCACAATATCTGTTTACAATTAATTATTAAAGACCAATGATTGAATAAGTTACATAAATAAAATATAAATTAAGCTATAGGGAGCCTGAAGTAGGCCCAAAGCAAATCTTGGTGTACCAGTCCTTCAGTAGTCTCAAATGCCCAAGATTCATTACCACATTTGTATCTAGGTGTGTCAGAGTTTCCTATGGACCTCAAGGATTCCGGGCAGTGCTCACACCCAGACTTTCTCAAACAAGGACTGATTATGTGTAGTGTGAAAGAGCCAGCCCTGATATGCCAGTGTTCAGAGAGATCTCAAGGACCTCTAAGCAGTATATATACTAGAGGGGCAGGACTTAATAACCTAAGAATAAGTGAGAGTGCTTGACATGATTTGAAAAGAGTTTTGACAAACAGTATAGAGAGAACTCTTAGAGGTGCAGAGATTTTTTGAAAACCAGGGCCAGTTTGGTGGTAAAACAGCTGGTGAGAAGTATAACAAATACTTTGAAATTAGAACACAAGTCACAGAACAAACAGCTTCAGAAACAACTTTGGCAAACAGATTCCACACATGGAGAAATGGGTTAGGGTTACATAGAATACACCTTAGTGTATGAGCAAATAGATGCATAAACTTCTCAAGAATTTGTAGAATTGATATGTTAGTTACAGAGATTACAACAAAGACATATTGAGGACACACAGACCTTGGACATGACTAAACACATAACTAGAGTTACCTTCAAGGGCTAGATGACTTAGCAAGATCTCATTATTAAAACCGAATAAAATTCCAACATGATAGGTGAGACAGTAGTTAGGTAGTGTGGTCTAGGCATGCTGCTTACACATTGAGCAACATGATAGTAAAACAATAAACAGGATTGGAAGTCACAACTAATGAACTGGAATAACAATGAAACACATAGAGTTTTGGACTTTGAATTGAATCAGGACATACCATTTAAGGAGAGAGAATACAGAGTATAGAGCAGATATGGTGAAAATAGCTAGCCTTTGATTACATCCGGCTAGGTCAGTGAGAATTGCAAGTAATAGAGGAGAATAAAGAGCTTTTGAGAGTGTGAGAGTATTTTGTGAACCAATGTTCGTGTCTTGAACTGAGAATAGAGGAGATTATATATAGCAGTTTAGGAGCAGAGTAGAGTAAGGTAAAAGAAATCCAAACTCAGCAATTAGGGAAATTACAAGATCAATCATACACGAAATCAGTGTAGTCTTCCTTTAATTAAGGACAACTACTCAATGGTTAAAGGACATGAGTCATTTAAGTCAAGAAATCAAATCAGACCTAAGTAAAGAGGTAAACAAACATGAGTTCAATTAAGGAAATAATCGTGAAGAATCAGTATCATTACAGGCAATAAGGTAATAAGAATAATTAAAGTCGTAATCAAGGGAATAAATCAAGAATCAGCACATAAGTTTTAACCAAGCAAATAAATAAATCAAAATCAAAAATAGTATTAAGTTAAAGAGAGGAAAAATATCAGTTTCCACAAATAGACGAGTAGGCAATATAAAACTTCATAAACACATATAAATTAGCCATGAGATTGACTTAGAAACCCTAGTAGAGATGAACTAGGATAAAATTCACAAGATACCTGAATTAGACTAAGAAAAATCATGAAAGTCAAAGCACACAGCGTAGCAATGCAATGAATGACACGGAAAAAGCCAGGAATGAAGCAAAAGTATAAGAAAACTGGGGCTTTAGCACAAATCGACTAAGGTCCAACTAATATTAACATGAATCAGTCAATAACACTTAAGAACCACGATTAAACATTTGAAAATCAGAAAGGCTTTGAAAAGGCGAGTTCTGTAAACCCTAGTTTTTTGGAAAAAAATGGAGAATCGATTAAAACAACCCATAAGATCTTCGTGAAAACATATGAAATAGGTTTGATTCATCTCAGATCTGGACAGATTTGAGAAGATCAAAGGATAAAAATTAGGGTTTTTTAGAAAGGTAATAGAGACGAGCATAGACTTAGGAAACCATGGATTCAAGACAAAAATGAGAAAGATCTTACTCAAGGTCAAGCCAAATAGTTTGAAACGGGCCAGAAAACCCAAAGGTGTAAACAAACAACCTAGGTCCCTTTAGAATCTCCTCAAGGATCTTGGAGATGGAGGTACCATAGCATAGAAGAGGCCATTAGGGGCCTGAGGTAACAGAGAAATATCGTGGAACGAAGGCTAAGCCGGTGACTATGCTTGAAGATTAAGGTTTAGGTGGAGAGCATTTGAGAGAGGGAGGGAACAAATGACGATGGGGAAGGGTGGGAAATGATTAGGTTAGAAGGGGGTATATGTGTTTAATTAAGGTAAGGGAAGATCTGGACCGTTGATTAAAATGATCAACGACCAGGATTGGCCGGGGTATTGGGTCGGGTGAATGCAGATTGGGCTAGGGTCAGATAGGATTTGGGGCTAGGTAGATTTTGGGCTAATGTGGGATTAAGAATTGGGCTGTCTAATTGGCTGGGTCAAAATGAAAAGGGGCTATTTGTTAAACACATATTTAATCGCTAAAACAATTTTAAAAAAAGTTAATAATTTATGAAAAAGATTTTTATGCCTGGAAATGTTTTAAATAATTATTTAATATTTTAAAAATATAAAAGGTTATTTTTCGGTAAAATAATGTAATAATGCGTGCGTGAGCTATAATTGCAAAGTAATTACAATTGCAACCTAAAAAATACAAAAGTGGCTATTTGTGCGACAATTGAAACTTAGTACAAGTGCAAATGATAAAATTAAGCCACAAAATTATTATAAAACTATTTGTGATGCAATCAGTGATTGTTTTATAAATAAAATGCTGGGATAAATTAATTAAAAAATATTTTAAAATGTAGAAATTGTATGAAAAATAGTAATTGATGCCAAGGCACAGTTTTGAAAATATTATGGGAAAAATTGGGTATCAACAATTCTTCTCATGAATCTTCAACTGTCCCGAATCATAAGTAATAACCTTGCCATCCTGCATCAACACCGCACCAAGTCCTATACGAGATGCGTCACAATAAACTGTATATGACATTGAACCTGTAGGCAATACCAACACCCGTGTCGTAGTCAAAACTGTCTTGAGCTTCTGAAAGCTCGCCTCACACTCGTTCGACCACCTGAACTGGGCACCCTTCTGGGTCAACCTGGTCATTGGGGCTGCAATAAATGAAACTCCTTCCACAAACTGACGGTAATAGCCTGCCAAACCCAAGAAACTTCGGATCTCTATAGTTGACGCAGGTCTAGGACAGTTCTTGACTGCCTCTATCTTCTTTGGATCCACCTGAATATCCTCTGCTGAAACAATATGACCCAAGAATGCAACTGAACTCAACCAAAACTCACACTTAGAAAACTTAGCATACATTTGACTATCTCTCAAAGTCTGAATAACAACTCTTAGATGTTGTTCATGCTCCTCCCGGTTGCGGGAATAGATCAAAATATCATCATTGAAGACTATCACGAACGAATCCAAGTAAGGCTTGAATACTCCATTAATCAAATCTATAAAATTTGCTGGGGTATTTGTCAACCTAAATGACATCACCAAGAACTCAAAATGCCCGTACCGAGTGCGGAAAGTTGTCTTAGGGATATCGGATGCCCTAATCCTCAACTGATGGTAGCCAGATCTTAAGTCAATCTTCAAAAATACCTTGGCACCCTTAAGTTGATCAAACAAATCATCAATCTTCGGCAATGGATACTTGTTCTTGATTGTAACCTTGTTCAACTGCCGATAATCTATACATATCCTCATCGATCCGTCCTTCTTCTTAACAAACAACACCGGTACACCCCAAGATGAGACACTAGATCTAATAAAGCCCTTGTCAAGTAAGTCTTGCAATTGCTCCTTCAATTCTTTCTACTCAGGCGGGGCCATGCGATATGGAGGGATAGAAATGGGCAGAGTGCCCGGAGCCAAATCAATGCAGAAGTCAATATCCCTGCCGGGTGGCATACCCGGCAGTTCTAAAGGAAATACCTCAGGAAACTCACGAACAATAGGCACATAATCCATAAAAGGAACCTCAACACTAGAATCACGAACATATGCCAAATAGGCCAAACACCCCTTCTCGACCATACGCCAAGACCTTCATATATGAGATAACCCTACGGGTAGAATGACCAAGAGTCCCTCTCCACTCTAAACGATGTAAACCCGGCAAGGTTAAGGTTAGAGTCTTGGAATGATAGTTCAAGATAGTGTGGTAAGGTGATAACCAGTCCATCCACTTTATGACATCAAAGTCAACTATATCCAAAAGTAACAGTTCTACTCGGGTCTCAAGACCCCTAATCACAACTATACATGAACGATGGACACGATATACCATAATAGAATCACCCACCAGTGTAGACACATATATAGGAGTACTCAAGGAATCACTAGGAATGACCAGATACGGTGCAAAATAAGATGACATATAGGAGTATGTAGATCTTGGATCAAATAGAACTGAAGCATCACTACTACAAACCAGAGCAGTACCTGTGATAACTGCATTGGAGGCCTCAGCCTCAGGCTTGGTTGGAAGAGCATAACATCGGGTCTAGGCCCCACCACTCTAAACTACATCTCTGGGACGGCCTCCTACTTGCTGGCCTCACCATCTCTAGAGGCCTGACCTCCACCTCCAATACCTCTACCACCACCTCTACCTCCATCTCTAGTTGACTGAGCGGGCGATGGAATACTTGGTGCCTAAGCCATGGCACGGGAACCCTGATGCTGAGAGCTGCTCGGTGCTCGAGGGCAAAATCTAGCAATATGCCTCGTATCGCCACAAGTATAACAAGCCCTCGGCTGCTGAGACTGCTGACCCTGACGGCCTGAATAACCACTTTGAAAACTCTAGAGCAGAGGTGCACTGATAGGAGCTAGCAGTGCACTGTAGGGAAGCTGATCAGAATACTACATATGAGAACCACGGCCACCTGGAGCACCGTGAGAAGCTTGAAGTACTGAATGAAACAGCCTGGAAAAATGGCTCCTACTAAAAGAATCTGTACCTCCAAACGAGGCACCATTGAATTTGCCCGAGTGACGAGGCCTCTTGTCAGACCCCTGACCACTCCCCTGTGATAGAACCATCTCAACTCTCCTGGCCACATTGGCCACATCCTGAAAAGAAATCTTGCTCCATGTCTCCTTAGCCATCTGCAATCGAATAGGTTAAGCGAGTCCCTCAATAAACCTCCTCACTCTCTCTCTCTCTCTCTCTCTCTCAATGGGAAGTATAAGAAGAGCATGATGAGCTAAGTCAATAAATCTGGTCTCATACTAAGTGACAGTCATAGAACCCTGCTGGAGACGCTTAAACTGCCTCCAATAGTTCTCCCTCTAAGTGATAGGAAGAAACTTCTCCAGAAATATCTGAGAGAACTGATCCGAAGTCAAAGCTGGTGACCCAGCTGGTCTATCCAAGCAATAATCTCTCCACCAAGTCTTGGCGGATCCAGACAGTCGAAAAGCAGCAAAGTCAACCCCATTGGTATCCACTTTCCCCATGTTCTGTAGAACCTCATGACAACTGTCCAAATAATCTTAAGGATCGTCAGAAGATGTACTACCAAAGGTAGTAGTGAAAAGCTTGGTGAACCTATCCAATCTCCATAAGGCATCAACAGACATAGCCGACCCCTCACCGGTCTATGCCACAACACCCGACTGAACTACCCCAACTGGCTGAGCTGCTAGAGTCTGAAACTGGGGAGCCACCTGCGCCAGAGTGCAAGTAGCAGGAGTCTGGGCTCCTCCTCTAGCCTGAGAGATGGCTGGTGCTACAGGAAGCAAGCCTGTCTAGGCGACACTCTCCATAAGGCCCACTAGACGGACCAGAGCATCCTGAAGTACCGGGGTGGCGATGAACCCCTATGGGACCTAAGTTGGTCCTATTGGAACTGTCTGGGCTGGAACCTCATCGTCAAACACAACCTAAGGCTCCGCCGCTGGTGCTGCTGCTCGAGCTCTAGGCTGAGCCCTGCCTCTGCCTCGGGCCCTAGCACGATCTCAACCTCTGTACCTCGCAGGAGCTTCTACTGGGGGCTCGGGCTACTGGTCAGCTGATGAAGCGGTACGTGTTCTCACCATCTGCGAAAGAACAGAGTGGAAGTTCAATTAGCATTGAGAAATCAGGTCGCGCGACAGGAAAGAATAGATGTGAAGTTTTTCCTAACTCTGTAGCCTTTGGGGGATAAATACAGACTCTACTAAGCTTTTCCGTGAATTGTGAGACCTAAGCAACCTAGGGCTCTGATACCAACTTGTCACGACCCAAATTTCTCACCCTCGGGAGTCATGATGGAGCCTACTCATGAAAGCTAGGCAAACTGAGTATTATAGATTCATTAACCCTGTTTACTTAGCCTTTTAATAGTTCAATATAACATACGATCAACAGTAGAATAACCATAATAATAAAATGAATGCGGAAGACAAAATCTGATAATATCACTAGATACTATTACGGAAATCCAAAATACAACTCTACCCATAATTTGGTGTCACAATGTCACAGACTATCTACGAATACTACAAATAGTGGTCTGAAGGAAAATAATACAAATCTGTCTCTGAACTACATAAAAATAGAATGAAAAGATAGAAGAGGACTCCAAGGCCTGCGAACGCCTGCAGGT
Source organism: Nicotiana tabacum (assembly GCF_000715075.1). Classification (NCBI taxonomy): domain Eukaryota; kingdom Viridiplantae; phylum Streptophyta; class Magnoliopsida; order Solanales; family Solanaceae; genus Nicotiana; species Nicotiana tabacum. Next base: position 49,723,589 of record NC_134086.1, read on the forward strand.
CTACCTCAGGTCTCCTAATGGACTGAAGACAACAACCTCACTATGGTCCCAAAGCTCTAGCACCGGGATCTACACACAGTGCAGAGTGTAGTATCAGCACAACCGACCCCATGTGCTGGTAAGTGTCAAGCCTAACCTCGGCGAAGTTGTGAGGAGGCTAGGACAAGACTACCAAATAAACCCGTGCAGTTATATCATATGCAACAAGTAATAATGACAGAAACTAGCAGTTAAAGATGGGAAGGGGAAACATGCTCAGAGGGATATCATATACAAACAGAAGTTCAGTAAAGAAGCATACAGAGCACCAAAATTCAACTATAAGCAAGAATAAGGAAAACAACCAAAAGTGCACGGCATCACCCTTCGTGTGTTTGCTCTCGTTCTCACCATAAGAATCAATATAATCGGCACGACATCACCCTTCGTGCTTTTACCTCACATAATCATGGCACGACATTATCCTTCGTGCATTATCACTCATATCATGGCACAACATCACCCTTCGTGCTTTTACACTCTTCCTTACCCAAGTAACAATCACAAAGTAATGCAGGCAAGGGAATCAATAAAATCACAATAGAATCCCGGCAAGGGAACAATAGTATATCAATAATATCCCAGCAAGGGAAACAATAACATGAGCAATAACAACCCGGCAAGGGAAACAATATCAAAGCAATAACATCCCGGCAAGGGAGACAATATCATAAACCTCTTTTCTTTTCCACAATTACTTCACAACTCAATTCTCAACTTGAGCTAATGCTCTACCATGTTCAATTACCAAGAATACTTCCATAAGCCTTGTTCAACATTAGAAATCATCATATTAAGCATGGACAATACAAAATAGAGTCACACCAACCATAGTATAATACTCATGAGCATGCTTGACACTGACATATAGATACTCGTCACCACACCTATACGTCGTACTCAACAATTAACACATAGAAAATAAGACACAATTCCTAATCCCTCAAGCTAAGGTTAGACAAAATACTTACCTCAATGCCATGAACACAATCAAGCCTCAACTACCGCTTTACCCCTCGATTCCACCACCAATTCACTTGTATCTAGCCACAATTTACTTAACGATATCAATAAATGCTAAATGAATCAATTCTAATGCATGAAAATAGGTTTTCTAATAATTTCCCCCAAAAAGTCAAAAATCGACCTCGGGCCCACATGGTCGAAACCCGAGGTTCAAACCAAAACCCGATTACCCATTCACCTACGAATTCAAATATATAATTTGTTTTGAAATCGGACCTCAAATTGAGGTCCCAATCCCTAAAAATAAAAAATCCTAAGTTCTACCCAAAAACACCTAATTTCCTTATGAAAAACTTTGATTTTGAATTGAAATCATGTGAAAAGATGTTATTGATTGAAGAAAATAAGTTAGAAGTTGTTTACCTATGATTTGGAGAAGAACCTTTCTTTGGAAAATCGCCCAAGAGAGCTTAGGGTTGGAGGAAGTTTGAAAAATAAAGAAAATTTCGTCTAAGTTTGATTTTACACATGCAGATATCGCATTTGCGATGTTAGGTTCACAAATGGGAACTCGCAATTGCGGTCCAGCCTTTGCAAATGCGAAGGTAGGCCTGCCCTGTTAACTTCGCAAATGCGAACAATCATTCGCATTTGCGATCACTGTTGGAGTCGCTTTTGCGACATGGAGCTTCGCAAATGCGAAGGTCACCCCCTACACAGTCATCTCAAATGCGATGGTTAGTCACAATTGCAAGCTTGAATTTGCAAGCCAGGCTTCACAAATGCGAAGCCTGCAGACATGCAACACATCAACTGCTGCTCCTAAGTTCAAAACACTCTGCGGCCTATCCAAAACTCACCCGAGCCCTCGGGGCTCCAAACCAAACATGCACACAAGTCTAAAAACATCATACAGACTTGCTCGTGCGATCAAATCATCAACATAACATCAACAATTATGAATTAAACCTCACATTCATGAAATCACTCAAGAACATCAAAATTTCCATTTTCTCAAATAAAGGTGCGATTTATACTAAACGAACTCCGATTCTTACCAGACTTCACAGATTCAACTTAATTATTATATAAGACTTGGACCGGGCTCCAGAACCTAAATACGGGCCAGCTACCATCAATTTCAAACATCTTTTCTTTTCCAAAAACTCTTATAATTTCAGTTCAATAACTTCTTACAAAAATTCATTTCTCGGGCTTGGGACCTCGGAATTTGATTCCGGACATACTCACAAGTTCCATATTTTACTACGGACCTTACGAGACCGTCAGATCACGGGTCCGGGACCGTTTACAAAAAAATGTTGACCAAAGTCAACTTTAAGCAATTTTAGAAGTCAATTTCGTTATTTTCCTAGATTTCACATAAAAGCTTTCCGGAAAGGCGCCCGGACTGCGCACACAAATCGAGGTGAGACAAAGGAGGTTTTTAAAGCCTTAGAACACAGAATTTACTTTCAAAACGAGTGGTGACCTTTTGGGTCATCACACCGAGGATGCATTAAGGCTAAGGCTTTTTCTCTTCTCTCTACGGGGGAAAACTTTAGATTGGTTGGAACGTTTGTCGAACCATTCCATTCATACTTGGGATGAATTGGCGGAGAAATGTATTTCTATGTTTTTCTCTCCGGGGCATATGGATACACTTTGGAATGAGATTTTAACATTCAAGCAAGAGCCAATGAACCACTACACGAGATATGAGAGAGGTATAGAACAATGGTCAAAGAATGTCCCAACAACGATATAATGGAGAATATGATTCAACAAACTTTCTATCGTGGGATTAGTACGACCAACCATTATGTGATGAATCAACTTGGCGGTGGAAATTTTATGACCATGCCTTATGCAGAGGCTTGTGGGATTTTGGATGAAATGGTGGAAACTTCATCAACGTGGCAATCCCGGGCTAATGTTCCATAAGGTGATCCCAACGTGATCCACCTTCACAAAGAGTTGATAGTCAATGCCATGGAGGGAGTGTACATGATAGTGCACAAAAGAAGGACCAAGTGTCCGTAAGTACAATATCGAGTGGAGAATTATGTGCAAGAAGATAGTGAGTTTGATCAAGACGATTCTTACAATAAACAAGAAGAGGAGATGCAATATGTGAACAACTTTCAAGGGTAAAGAAACAATTTCCAAGGCCCAAATCAACAACAATGGAGACCTCAAAACAATCAAGGCACTTAGAATTCTAACAACCAAAGAAATTGAAGTGGTGGAAACAACCAAGAGAATTGGCATGACAATAACAATCAAGGAAATTGGAGTGACAATAATCAAGGAAATTTGGGGGTGGGGGGAAACAATCAAGGTGGATGGAACAATAATTAAAGTAACCAGGGGTCAGGTTTTCAAAGGCCCCTGATGTATCAACAACCAAGCAACCCCCCTCCTTATCTTTCCTTTGGCCAAAGTTCTTCAAACAATGAGATGGGGCGTATTGAAAACATGTTCAAGAAATGATGGAAAAGAATGCCAATTCGAATGCCCAACTTGCCTCACAAAACAAATCGATCCGCAACTTAGAAGTTCAAATGGGGCAAATCTCTCTAGCTCTAAACACTCGTCCTAAAGGGGCACTACCAAGTGAAACGGTCGTAAACCCAAAGGGTGGGAACAACACGGGGCATGCCATGGCCGTTACTACAAGAATTGGAAGAGGTGGATATGCACCCACCTCAAGTCAAAAACAACTTGTGGATGATGAGCAAGTGGTGCAAGAAGAAGAGGTTCTGAGCAATGAGGTGCAATTAAATGATGAGGTTCATATTGATATTGATGATAGTGTGGAAAAGACTCAAGAGGAGGTGAACCTTTCTAGGAATCACATTATTGACATACCGGAGCTGGTATTGCAAAAGGCTAAGGTACCATTGCCTAAGCCTCCACCTCCATACCCTTAAAGACTTACAAGTAAAATGGTGAAAACAAATTCAAGAAGTTTATTCAAATGATGAAGAGTCTTTCAATCAATATGCCATTAGTTGAAGCTTTGGAACAAATGCCTGGTTATGCAAAGTTTATGAAGGATCTTGTGACAAAGAAGCGGTCAATGAATTTTGAAATTATCAAAGTCACTCATCAAGTGAGTGCAATTGTTCATTCAATGGCTCCCAAGTTGGAGGATCTCGGTTCTTTCACGATTCCTTTTACAATTGGAAGTGTCGAGTTTGCTAAAATGCTTTGTGATATTAGTGAAAGATCAATTTGATTCCCTATTTGGTTTTCAAGACATTGGGAATTGGACAACCAAGGCCCATATCTATGAGATTGCAAATGACCGATCATACTATGAAGAGACCTTTGGGAGTGATTGAGGATGTTTTGGTACGTGTTGATAAATTCAATCTTCTGGCGGATTTTGCCATTCTCGATTGTGAAGTCAATTATGAGGTACTGATTATTCTTGGAAGCCCTTTCCTTGCTACGGAGAAGGCTCTTTGTGATGTTGAATAAGGAGAACTTACTTTCCTGGTTGGTGATGAAAAAGAGGTTTTCCATGTGTGTAAGTCCATGAAGCAACCAATAGCAATGAGGTATGCTCTTTTGTGGACTTGGTGACTAATGTCATTGTCGATGAAATAAATACTACGATAAATGTTGGTGATATGTTGGAGGCTGTCTTGCTCAACTTTGATGATGACGAAATGGATGGCTTCATGGAATATGTGAACTCTTTGCAAGGAATAGGGTCATACAATTATGCACCCCAAAAATTATCTTTGCATCTTGAAAATAGTACAACTCCTCCTACAAAGCCTTCAATTGAAGAGCCTCCTACCTTGGAGTTGAAGCCTTTGCCTACACATCTTCGGTATGAATTTCTTGGTCCTTGTTCTACTTTAACTGTTTATCTTTCCTCTTGTTTGACTAACAGTCAGGTAGATTCTATATTGGTGGTGCTACAAAAGAGGAAAAAGGCTGTTGGGTGGATATTTGGGGGATAAGCCTCGCATTTTGCATACATAAGATCAAATTGGAGGAAGGCATCAAACTATCTATTGAACATCAAAAGAGACTCAATAAAGCTATGCAAGAAGTGGTCAAAAAGGAGATTATCAAGTGGTTGGATGTCGGGGCTGTCTACGCCATTTCAGATAGTTCGTGGACTTCTCCGGTTCAATGTGTCCCAAAGAAGGAGGGTATGGCGGTGGCCACTGATGACATGAATGAGTTCATTCCTACAAGAACGGTGACCGGTTGGAGAGTGTGAATGGACGATCGCAAGCTCAACAAAGTCACAAGGAAGGAACATTTTCCACTTCCTTTCTTAGACCAAATGCTTGATAGGTTGGTCGGTCGTGCTTTCTATTGCTTTCTTGATGGGTATTCGGGATACAACCAAATCCTTATTTCTCCAAAAGATAAATAGAAAACAACCTTTACATGTCCCTATGGTACTTTTGCTTTCAAGCAGATACCATTTGGTTTGTGCAATGCTCCAGCGACTTTTCAAAGGTGTATAGTGGCTATCTTCATGGAAATGGTGAAGGACTACCTTGAAGATTTTATGGATGACTTCTCGGTGGTTGGGGATTCTTTTGATTATTGTCTTGCAAATTTAGACAAAGAATTGACGAGATGTGAAGAAACAAATTTGGTGCTCAATTGAGAGAAGTGTCATTTCATGGTTGAGGAAGGCATTGTACTTGGCCACAAAATCTCAAAGAAGGGAATTGAATTTGACAAGGCAAAGATTGAGGTGATTTTTAAACTTTTGCCCTCCAACTTCGGTAAAGGGTATGCGGTGTTTCTTAGGCCACGCAGGGTTTTACCGGCATTTTATCAAAGATTTCTCTAAGGTGGTGAACCCATTGTGCAAGATCCTTTATAAAGATGATAAGTTTAACTTCAATGATGATTGCATGAGAGCCTTTGAATTGTTAAAGTTCAAGTTGACAACTATGTCCATCATTTCCACTCCAAATTGGAGTGTTTCTTTTGAGTTCATGTGCAATGCAAGTGACATATAGGTGGGGGCTATTTTGGGGCAATGCATCAACAAGATCTCTCATCGGTCTACTATGCTAGTAAGACCATGAATAGTGTCCAAGTCAACTATACCATTACGGAGCAAGAGCTCTTTACTATTGTGTTTGCAATTGAGAAGTTTCGCCCGTACTTGGTGGTTGCAAAGGTCATTGTCCACACAGATCACGTGGCACTTCATTATCTTATGAGCAAGAAAGATTCCAAAGCTCGATTGATGAGATGGGTGCTCTTGTTGAAAGAATTTGATATTGACATCCAAGATAGAAAAGGAAGTAAAAATCAACTGGCGGACCACTTGTCTTGTTTGAAGGAGGAAGGGAGGCCGCATGATGGCCCTGAAATCAATGACTCCTTCTTAGATGAGAAACTTTTGGCTATTTCAATGAAATAGGTGCCATGGTTTGCGGATCTAGCAAATTTCCTTATGTGTGGTATCATCCTGGATGATTTCTCTTCAAAGCAAAGGAAGAAGCTCAAACGGGATTATCAAGATTATTATTGAGATGAACTGTACCTTTTCCAGATTTGTATAGATGGGGTGATTAGAAGATGTGTACCGAAGAAGAGGAATGTGAAATTCTTGGGGCTTGTCATTCTTTGCCATATGGCGGTCACCATGGTGGAGCAAGAACGGCGGCCAAAGTGATAAGTTGAGGTTTCTATTGGCCCACTCTTTACAAGATGCAAGTTATTTAGTGAAAAGATGTGATGAATGTCAAAGGGCCGGTGGAATATCAAAGAAAAATGAAATTCCTCTCACCACTATTTTGGAGATTGATATTTTTGATGTGTGGCGTATTGACTTCATGGGTCCATTTGTGAGTTTTTGTGGAAACACCTTCATCTTGGTCGTGGTTGATTATGTGTCTAAATGGGTTGAGTCCATTGCTCTACCCAACAATTAGGCGAAAAATATGGTGGCTTTCTGGAAGAAGAATATTTTCACAAGGTTTGGTACTCCGCGGGCTATTATAAGCGATGGGGGTCACATTTTTGCAACAATTCTTTTGACACCTTACTTAGCAAGTATGGTGTTACTCATAAAGTCACGACTCCCTATCATCCACAAGCAAGCGGTCAACTGAAAGTCACTAACCGGGAGATAAAGAGTATTTTGTCCAAAATAGTGAATGCTAATCAGACGGATTGGTCCAAGAAGCTTGATGATGCATTATGGGCTTATAGGACGGCTTACAAAACACCTATCGGAATGTATCCATACCGGTTGGTCTTCGAAAAATCTTGTTATCTTCCGGTGGAACTTGAGTATAAAGTAGGGGTGGGCATAAAATCCGAAAAATCAAATCCCGAACCGGACCGAATTAATTCGGTATTTCGGTTTTGATTTTTTCGATATAATTCGGTATTAAATTTTCGGTTATTCGTTATGATGTTAGGATCCTCGGTATTAAGATTTTGAAATTTCGGTATACCGAAATACTAAAATACAAAATTATTTATGTATTTCTTATCCAGCTATCCTAGTCCTACCTACACTGCCCTAAGCCAGCCCAACTTTCTATTTCTAGCCCAATAAGACTAAGCCCAAGTCTTAGTCTCTCTTATTCTACCCTTACTCTCTTAGTCACTTTCTAAGTTAGAATTAGGTTTCTCTTCTCAAACAAGTGAAGAACAGAGTACAGATTGGTTGCGGTGACTGCGACTATTGCGATTAAAGAACAGATCGTCACAGGGACTTCACGACCTCGATGCCGAGGTGCTTGGATGGACAACTTCTCTAGTAATTTGTGTGAATTGTTTAATGTGCTTTAATTCTGTTGCTTTCTATGTTTATGTACTTTAATTAGCCTCGTTAGTTGGCTAGTTGCTTAGTTCGTTAATTCTGTAGGCTAGTTTCTGTACTTCATTATTGCTGTCTTGGCTCTATATGCCTGGAACTTATGGCTTTTCTTTTACAGTCCTAAGCTTAATAAAACACGAAGGATGATAGTGGCTTTGATTGGAACATTGTTCGCTTTTAAAATGGAACATTGTTTGATTAATGTTTTGATTGAAGGAAGTGTGTTACTGGGCAGTGGGCACTTCATTTTAAGGCCAACAGTGGCTTTTTCTACTTACCCTTTGGTAACATGGTCTGAGGTTTAAGGTCCTTCACCCTAACTATTCCGTTAATGTATCAAACCGAAACCGTACCGAAACCATACTGAACCAAAGTAAGAAATACCAAACCGTACCGAACTACTTTGGTACGGTTTTTGGTATACACAATTGATAAACCATATACCAAAATAACGAACCAAAATTTTTTAAATACCGAACCGAAGTACCGAATGCCCACCCCTAGTATAAAGCCATGTGGGCTCTAAAGAAGTTGAATCTTTATTAGGATGTAGCCGCTAATTTGAGGGTTGCACATTTGAATGAATTGGATAAGTTCTGGTACCATGCTTATGAAATTTTGTCCTTGTACAAAGAAAAGATGAAATACCTTCATGACTAACATTTGGAACAAAGAGTTCAAGATGGGTGATCTGGTGTTATTGTTCAACTCATGGTTGAGGATGTTTCCCGGGAAGTTAAAGTCAAAATGGAGTGGCCCTTTTGAAATTGTGAGTGTGACACCTTTTGGTGCATTGGACTTGAAGAACCAAAATAATGAGGTATTCCGAGTCAATGGTCACCGGGCGAAGCACTATTTTGGAAAAGTTGGAGATGGCCACGTCGTGGCGGTGATTCATTTCAATTGATGGTATTCTGCATCATGCCGCGATGTTAAATTAGGAACTTCTTGGGAGGCAACCCATGTTTTTTTTTCTTTTCTTTGTTTCTTTTGTAGTTAGATGTTATTTTTGAGCTAACTTGGTTTGAAGTGTACGGCAGGATGAGTGCGCTTTATAGGAATTTTTGTAACGATCCGACCGATCATTTTGCTTTTTAGAATCCCGTTCCCCTAAATAAGACTTCTCGTTCGTGCTTTTACTGTTTTATGACTTGCGGGGATGTTTAGTTTGGGATTTGGAAGGGTTCGGGTTAAAATCAGAACACATGTTTCCTTAAAGTTAGCTTAAAAGGCTAAGTTTGACTTCGGTTAACATTTTGAGTACACGACCTTGCAATTGGGATTTGGCTGTTCCAACAGGTTTGTATGATGATTTTGGACTTGAGCATATGTTCGGATCGGGTTTTGGACAACCCGGGAGCATTTTGGTGCCTAATAGTGAAAGTTGGCATTTTGAGTTAATTTCATAAGTTTGGGTTGAAGTGGATTTGCACATTCTAGACGTCCATTTGGGATTTCGAGCTTGGTAATAGCTTTGTATGGTGATGTGGACTTAGGACTGCGTCTAAATGTGGATTTGGAGGTCTGTAGGTCATTTCGAAGTCATCTGGTGAAAGTTAGAAATTTGAAGTTTTTGAAAAATTTGATCGATGGTGGACTTTTTGATGTCAGGTTCAGATTTTAGTTCCGGAAGTTGGAGTAGGTCCGTAATGTCATTTAAGACTTGCATGCAAAATTTGGCATCATTCAGAGTTGATTTTATAGGAATCGGACGCGCGGACGTGTTTTTAGAAGTTTTTGAGTTCATGAGTTAATCCATGCATTTTGGCGTCCCATTCGTGGTTTTTGATGTTATTTCAGTGTTCCGATCACACGAGAAAGTTTGTATGATATTTTTAGACTTGTGTGGGTATTTGGTGTGGAGCCCCGAGGGCTCGGTGAGTTTCGGACTTTCGGACTTTCGGAAGGATGAAAAACACTTTAGATTTCTAGTGTTTCTTGGCAGCAGTTGCAGGTCTCGCAAATGTGAGAATTTGTTCGCATTTGCGAGAAGGACTTCGCAATTGCAAAGAAGCCCGACCTGGGAAGTGTTCTCATTTGCGATCACAATAGAGTCCGCATTTGCGACTCCTTGGTCAAATTTGCTACCTTGGCATCCTAAGCCCATGTTCGAATTTGCGATGGGTTTGTCACATTTGCGACCTTCGCATTTGCGAACCAGGTGTCGCAAATGTGTCATCTGAGACCTGTGCACAACTTATTAATTATGAGACTTATACCATTTAGCTCATTTCCTTTCATCTCTTGGGCGATTTGGATCTTTTAGAAGAGGGTTTTCACCTAGAACTTTGAGGTAAGTAATTCCAACACAACATGAGTTAAATACATAGATTATGGGTAGATTAACATGTAAAAATTAGTGAAATCAAGGGTTTGAATAAAAACCTAGGTTTTTGATAAAAATGGGATTTGACCACGAAATTGGTTATGTAATTTAGTGAAAATCATATATTTGAGTTTATGGGGTTATGGGTAACAACTTTCTTCGGAAATTTCCGGAATCCGGGCACGTGGGCCCGGGAGTGAATTTTAGGGATTCTTCAAATAGGCTTGGGAAATCACTTTGATAGTTAGAATATGAATTTTTGAGTATGTATTGATTACTTTACATAATATTTGACTAGTTTCGAGTCGTTTGACACTAAATTTGGGGGTTTGAGTACAACCTTGGACCGGAACGTAGGCTTTGAGACGATGTAAGTCTCTTTTCTAACCTTGTAAGAGAGAATTAACCCCATAGGTGAATTAAATAAATATGTGTATCTATTTGTGGGGGGCTACGTACGTACGAGGTGATGAGAGTCCATACGTAGCTACTACATATGCTATTGTCCGGGCAGTCTAGGACCCATATCATGATATACCTGCAATGTTTGCCCCTACTTGATAACTTAATTACTTGACTCATATTGAAAGTTGATAAAAGAATTGTAAAAGGTTAAATTTCACATACTTGAAGTTGTAAATGAGACACTTGACTGTTATTGAAAATTTGTGTTCCTTTGAAGTATTTTCTATTTGTGGAGCGGGCCGATTCTGCAGTCCGCACATTTCCTGGTGCGACCGCACAAGCCCTTTTTGCGGAACCGCACAAATCTGAGTGCGGCCGCATGGTTGACTTCTATGGCCGCACAATAGTTGCGTGGTCTGCATTTCTTTTAGGTTTTGAACTATTGACTTTCTGAACTTGAACTCTAGCATAGCTTATGCGACCGCACAATAATTGTGCGGTCCGCATATTTCATTGAGTCTCTGATGGAATTCCTTCACATTGTGCGACCGCAGAAGGAATTATGCGGTTCGCACATTAAGCTTTTGCCTTCTTTTTGTCCTTGAGTTCACATTACTCCTTCTTGATTCAGATTTCATCTTTGTGGCTCATTTTCCAGTACTCCTGCAATTTAGCATATTTCATCAGTTTTGAGGAATACAATTAAGAATTTTTGGACTAAAACGAAAGCTAGAAAGCGCTAATAAGTAGTCAAAATCCCCACTTATCAACTTCCCCAAACTTAAGCTTTTGCTTGTCCTCAAGTAATTAAAGTAATTGCCACTTCCACAAGTTAAGAGCTTTTCCAACTAATCTAAGGTGTATCAAACACACATCAATTGGGACCAAAAATTTTCCACAACACTTATGAATTATCAACAAGACAATGATTTGAAGTTTTAAGCACCAATAGTTCTAATGTGACACTTGCATCAAGAGTTGACTTTATTCATCAAGGAAGCTTGCTCTTTCATGTAGGTCATTGTGGATCCCAAACTCCTCCTCCTCTACTCTCCGTTAGCATATCTCACTTAAGAATGTGGCACTCAATTCAAGGATTTGTGAAAAGTTCGCTCATCTCTCTCAAAAGAATGTCACAAGTATGGTTCTAGGTACCATATGCTTCCCCCTTATATAAATCACCATTATGCAAGTTCACTTGGCTTGAAATCTCGTAGGGCTTTTTCGGAATGTAATGAAGGCTTTTGGACTAAGGTAGGAAATGTTGGAATAGAACGGGTTCATCTTTCATTAAGCACTCCATTTTCTCTTTTTGGCTCATGTTTTGCCGATTCTTTGAGGCATTTTCTTTTTTCCTTAGGGGAACTAGAGAGACTTAACATCACTCTTTCTTGGTCATGGTATTCATTTTCTCCTTGTGTGTTTTCTCCATGCTTTGCATTGAATCCCTTCAACTTTTCAACTTATTCACTTTCTTTTTGCATTTTTCGTTTGTTCTTTCTTTCTTTTTCTTTACCTTTCATTTTCTTCATTTTTTTTCTCTTTTTGTGTCTTGATACCACTTTCAAACTCCTAGTCTCTCATCCAAACTTATGTTTTTGGCCAATTATTTCTCATGAGTGTTAAGGAAATCTCGGGTGCCAAGAGAGGGTCACTACAAAATGGGTAAAGGCTTGTAACGTGGTTGTCAAATGAGAAAGGTCTTAGGCTCAAATGGGCTGACTAGGGATAGCAACATTGGTAGGACATGGAAAATTTCAAGTGGTTCAAGGAGAACCTACAATCACTTCTCAAGCCAAGCAATATTTAGAATTTCGCCTAGAAGCACATTAGGGGAAAGTTCTAGACCATTCGTACATGTATTTGGACTTGCAACAAAAATCTCACTTCTCACACAGCTGGATTGTTAAAGAGGATAGAGTCGAGGGACAATAACAACCATATTCAAGATTGAATATCACTAGTAGTTCAACTAAACCATTCGATGATTGCCTAAGTCAACCTAAGATTCAAAAGGTAACTAACTAGAGCTATTTGATTCCATGAACTTATTTTTAATCATAAGCACGTAGTTAAGTATGTTGGTACCAAGTAAAGCATGCTCGACTCTTCTAATTCAACTCAATTAGGTCCTTTTATTCATTATTACTACTATTCTAACTAAAACATAAAAAACGGACTCAATCCCTTAAGAAGGCTGTCACGCCATCCATCGTTGGGGAGAGCCACCCAATTAATACAAAGACCACATTTGGAAAGAACTGTGACATTAAGAAAATCAACGGCTTATTAATCACTTAAGCATGAAAAGAAACTACTAAATTAAAAAGAAGTTATCAAAGTAACTGAGAAGCTATTAGACTAGACATCGACTACTAAGAAAACAAAATAAAGAAGCTATAGAATAAACTACTAACAACATAAATGAAATGAATATACAAGTAAGAGAGGAGAAAAAGAATATATACATGAATAAAGAGAGAAGAATATATACATAAATGAAAAGAAAAAAATATTATCAGTTATTTATAGGCAAATGCCATCAAAATCAAACAAACTCCACCCCCTCCAAATAAAAGTAAGTATTGTCCCCAATGCTTAACAAAATAAAATCAAGGAAGGGAAAGAGTAAAGAGGACTCCCTATGTGGTCTCAGTGTCCATAGCAGCATCACCACCCTTAGGATCCTCCAACTGTATCTCATCATCCTCTGCTCGGGGAGTAGCTGGGTTGGTGAACATCTATAACACTGCCTCAGCAGTGTGGGCAGCGAGGTCTGGCTCCTCAGACTGGCCAGATGGTGCCTCTAATGCTAATGGTGCTACAGGGTCTGCTAGTGCTGCTCGAGCTGACTCCATCAGCAAGTCAAGTGGAAGATCCCCAGCTGCTGCTATCTTGGTCACCTCCCATCTCAGCTTGTCAAATGACTTCTTTGAAACCTGGGATTTCCTCATCTTTTTCACCTGCTTCCCAAGCTCCTCAATTTTTGTCCCATGTGCTACCAAAGTGTCCATAATAGTTTTTTGGTTGTCCAGAATTGTCTTTAAAGTCTCCTCCAATATTGGAGGAACTGGGAAGCTGAAGCAGATGTCTCGGCTGCAACAACACTAGATAGGTCAGACATCATTGCAGTAGCTATCTGCATCCAGTTGTTGATACTTGCCAATGTCTGAGAGACTCTCAGTGCCATAAATGGATAAGTAAAAGATGAAGGCAATGAAGTTGATGGTGGCCCTGAAGATGGAAGTGGAGGTATGGCAGCTGTATCGGTGGAAGACACGACTGCTGTGGAAGGCATGGCTACTGTAGAAGGCATGGAAACTGAATCTGCAACTACCACCGACGTCTCATCAAACTGGCCTACGGTAGTAGTTGACTGTCCCTTGTTCTTTTGGTTCCTCGGGTCCTTCAAAGAGTACCATGTGAAGGGTTGCTTCGCCCGAACCTTTGTATCAAAAGCCATTAACTCCACTCCCTACATCTGTAAGATACTCTATGAAAGTGTTTGGATATGGGTAGGAAATCTCACCCTGCCTACTAATCAAAGACATGTTGGCCGACATGATGGCACCCACATGGTACCCGACCATGATGGAGGAAACTAAGACTACCCGAGGGATTGGCAAAATGTTTTCATTCCGGCTTGGGTCTATCCGACTGCATACAAACGTCTACCAACCCTTAGCCTCAAAATTGAGGGTGTTCCGCTGAATGGGAACCTTGCTATGATCCATGGTGGTAGTGGTCCTATAGCTACTAATATCTCATCAAACCAAGGGAAAGTCGATCACCCATTCGAAACTTCACCAGATATTGTAACTGGCTCCACATCCTCGAGTCCCAACTATGTGTTCAGGGAGGTTTGATCGAATCTAACATTCAAATTCCTCACCTTTGTCACCTTAGTCCCCTTTTTGACATGCGCCACATTGGAGTAGAATTCCTGGACTAAGTGTTCCTTTGCGTCCACCACGCTTTGGGTGAACCATGTCCACTCTTTTCTCTCCTGATACTATCTTTCCATGTTCGGGCTGTATCTATCCAAATCTTTCAAATCAAATTTACGCTCAAGAGTGAGTGATCTTTGAGTACCATTCTCGGAACCTGTTGAAAGCATTCCGACTCACGAATCTATCTTCCCAGACTTCTTTCTTTTGTGACCTCTCTAGGCCGGCAACTCGGGTATCACCCCCTCGACCATCATCTGGTATATCATCATCATCATCATCGATTGGAATGGGTGTTGCAGTGGCATGTGAGGAAGATGGCTTTGAACCCTGATTGTCTTCTTCTGAACCCTCAGAAGAGCTAGCTGAGGAGGAAGGCTTATCTCTGAGTTGTAGACAGGACATATGAGCTGGACTCAGCAGGCTCCGTGGCTCTCCCAGCTATAGCATTCTTTGCTATTGCTCTTTGCACACCTAGTGGCATATTACCCCTGCATCGGCCTCGGGAGGGTTTACCCCTCCTTTTGGATGTATCACCTCTACCACGAGATCTCACCATTGTCTGTAATTCATAGAAATAGGATTCAGTTAAGTTCAAATTCACAGTATAAAACACTTTCAGAAAAAAAACAAATGCAGGGTCAGGAAGTGCAGTCCGCACAATTGTGAGTGCGGGCGCAGATCGGAAAGTGTACACGGTGAATCTGTAAGCATGGTTCTCCCTTCATAGAACCATCTCGCGGTCACATCCCTCAACGCACAGAGCCGAGGTCGATACTCATCCTCGAGGTTCGACATATATATCGGTCTGAAGTATATTGTATTCTGACAGGTACAACAAGCTATGACACGCGAGAGGGAAGTCCCCAAGGCACGCAGCTTAACCTGACATGGTTGGTCTATCCGGGGCCTATTTTTCAAGATGTCATGTCCTGCTATCTTGTCTCCATACCTTTACGATTAACGCGCCCTGTACCATATTGGATTCCCCTATTATATAAAGGGGATCCTCACTACTTTGTAGAATGGACTGATGTTGCCCCATTTCTCCACAAATAAAATAATCTCTCTCTCTCTCTCTCTCTTCTTTCTAACTTGTTCGTTCTCACTAGCCCGAGGCCACCTCGATATTCATCGCGTTCTTACTCGCTCTTCATTGTATGCCTTAGTATTGGCCACAAAGAGCCTTGTTTAATTATATCTTCAACTGTTATCCCATCCCCAACTGTCCTCAATAGTACGAGCCCGACCCCGACATCGACCCCGAGGTCCTTCATTGATCAAACCTATACCTGGGTAGCAGGCCGTACGATTATATTACTATCTTGTTTTAACTTTCTTTTCATCGTTAAAATCCATATCATTAGCACCAACTGCTCTAACGACTAGCTCGGGAATAGATCATGCATTTTTAGAATCCCATTTACAAATTTAATTGTTGTTACCATTTTCACGGTAAACAGTTTGGCACCCATTGTGGAGCTAAAAATAATAGTGATAATTTTCTTGCTAATTTCATTGCACAAATGCACATTATCTTTCACAATCTTTCTTGTCCAAGATCTCTTTTCCAGGACGAGGCGCCTAGTTCAACTGGTTAAATGGGAACCCGGAACCTCAACGGCGATGGAGAAAAGGGCACGACCGACCCAGAGGCCAATGTCCACATGATTATTGGGGGAACCAACGTTCCCCGAGGACCCGTGTCCAAACGAGCGAGAATGACCACTACAGAGGAGGGGTCGGCCCGAGAGCGCTTACCTGGAGAAACCCTCATATTCAGTGAAGAGGATCTCGAAACTATGATGGAACCACACAAAGACACGCTAGTAATCTCGTTTCTCTCAAACAACACCAGAATAAAGTGCGTGCTCGTGGATCCAGGCAGCTCGGTCAACATAATCAAGTCAGAAGTAGTAGAATAGCTAGGAATGCTCAATCAAGTTGTTCCCACCCCTCGGGTCCTCCACGGTTTCAACATGATCGGAGAAGAAAAGAAGAGAGAAATCATTCTCCCGATCGACACGTCTAGCACAACTCAGAATACCGAGTTTCAGGTCATCGACGGCGACATGAGATATAACGCCCTACTTGGCAGACCTTGGATACACAACATGAGGGCAGTGTCCTCGACCTTGCACCAGGTGATAAGGTTTCACACCAGGGACGACATCACGACCATACATGGGGAAGAACAGGAAGTAAAGGAAAGGTTTGCGATCCACCACGAGATGCCAACCCCTGCATGCCCAGCACCGGACGAGGAGGGAAGCGTGCGGATCCTTGAAGAAGACAAGGAAGACTTCTTTGCACCCCGAACCTTCGTTGCCCCCGAAGAATCAGACGCGACCAAGTCAATAGTCGAAGAGCTGGAGCAAACCATTTTGATCAAACACCTCCCGGATCGCAAGGTATACCTGGGAACGGGGCTGACCCCCGAACTCAACGCAGAGTTTATTTAATTCCTTAATAATAATATCGATTATTTCGCTTGGTCACCTAGATATGACAGGTATTCCTCCAGGAATAACCTCCCACAAACTGAGCGTTGACTCTAAATTCAAACCCGTGAAGCAAAAAAGAAGGCCGCAGTCCGAGGTAAAACATGTCTTCATCAAAGAGGAAGTGATGAAGCTCCTTAAAATCGGATCCATCAGAGAGGTAAAGTATCCCGAATGGCTAACTAACGTAGTGGTAGTACCAAAAAAGAGTAATAAGCTAAGGATGTGTGTAGACTATAAAGACTTGAATAAAGCATGCCCAAAAGAGTCCTTCCCATTGCCTAATATTGATCGCCTAATCGATGCTACGGCCGGCCACGAGACCCTCACTTTCCTCGATTCCTACTCGGGGTATAATCAAATCCAGATGAAACCCGAGGATAGGGAAAATACCTCATTTATCACAAAATACGGTACATATTGTTATAACGTAATGCCCTTCGGGCTAAAAAATGCGGGAGCAACATACCAACGACTGGTTAACAAAATGTTCAAACACCAAGTAGGAAAATCAATAGAAGTATATATTGATGATATGCTAGTCAAATCCTTGCGTGCAAAGGACCATCTAACCCATTTGCAGGAAACCTTCGACATCCTCAAAAACTACAACATGAAGCTCAATCCTGAGAAGTGTGCCTTCGGAGTAGGTTCGGGCAAATTCCTGGGCTTCATGGTCTCAAACAGGG
Organism: Nicotiana tabacum; assembly: GCF_000715075.1. Taxonomy (NCBI): domain Eukaryota; kingdom Viridiplantae; phylum Streptophyta; class Magnoliopsida; order Solanales; family Solanaceae; genus Nicotiana; species Nicotiana tabacum. Next base: position 49,741,285 of record NC_134086.1, read on the forward strand.
GGATCGAAATCAACCCCAACAAAGTAAAAGCCATTGAAGAGATTACGGTGGTAAACAACGTAAAAGCTGTTCAACGGCTGACGGGGAGGATAGCGACCCTGGGCAGATTCATATCGAGATCGTCGGACAAAAGCCATCCTTTCTTCACTCTACTCAAAAGAGAGAACAACTTCAAATGGACTCCAGAATGCCAACACGCCCTGGAAGAACTGAAGCAATACCTATCTAGCCCGCCTTTGCTGCACATGCCTAAGGAGGATGAAATGTTATACCTATACCTGGCCGTATCCGAGCTAGCGGTAAGCGGCGTACTGGTCCGAGAAGAGCAAGGTACACAATTTCCTATTTATTATGTGAGCCGGACCTTAGGGGATCCCGAAACCTGGTATCCCCATCTGGAAAAATTGGCTCTCGCACTGATAAACGCCTTACGCAAACTAAAGCCTTACTTTAAGTGCCACTGTATTTGCATCATGTCAACCTATCCTCTCCGATGTATACTACATAAACCTGAGTTATCGGGTCGGTTGGCCAAGTGGATCATCGAACTCTGTTGTTACCATTTTCATGGTAAATAGAAAATGCAGGATGCACAATTTTGAAGTGTGGCCGCAACCTTGATTAGGCGGTCCGCACAATTACTAGTGCGGTCGCACAATAAGATCTTAAAATTGTTAACTCTCTGAAGACAGAGAAATGGTCGATCTGTAGCTGCACACCTTTTTCTGTGACCGCAGTCCAATGTTTGCGGACCGCATAATTTGGAGTGCACAATTAATTCACATCAGGTTGCCTAGACTAAGGATTTGTGGACCGCACAATTTCTTGTGCGGACGCACAATTCAAATTAAATTGGCAGATAAGATAGGGTTCCTAACTTTATGCACAAATTGGACAAGGCTATACCAATTAAACATGATAACTAGTTTACCCAACCCTCATTTAGCAAGTAGGAAGTGACCCACACAAAATTAAGCTCACATGATGTTGAATTTTAACATTCGATCTAAAAATTGCTAAACTAATTAAGAACACAATTAAGATAATTGAAAAATCTAAGGATGGATTGAACATACCAGTACTGTAGTGATGCAAGGAATAATCAAAGAGATGAAAAGAGTGAGGGATGCTTGAATCAAATAAGTGATGTTTTTGCCTTTGTGAATATACAGAGTGTGTAAAGTTTTACAAGTAGTGAGGAGTTTACTATTTATACTAACACGATGGCCTGGTGTTCAGGAGTTTGAGTGCGGTCCGCACAATTTCGTGTGCGGCCGCACTCCTTTATCTGTTACAAGTTTTACCTGTTGTTGATCTGTAGTTCGCACAATTGTATGTGCGACCACACATTTTGGTGCGGACCACACAATTCCTTGTGCGAACGCACTTCGGCCATTTATCTGACAAAGAAACTTCAGAGAGTGAAATTTTGGATTTCCAGTTATGCGGCTCGCACAAGAATTGTGCGGCCGCATATTCCATTCTGCTATGGCACTCAATTTTGTGTTGTCCGCACATTTTCCATACTTAGCCAATTTTTCTGAGCACAGTCCCTGCAAAGCACACTTATTCCTGCAATACACTTCAAAACAGTTAGCACAAAACAAGATAAAGAAGAAAGAAAAGAAAAAGAAAAAGACACATGGGTTGCCTTCGAAGACCCGATATAACGTCACGACACGACTTAGATTACCAATCACTTGAAATGAAGAACCGCCACAACGTGGCCATTATCATATTTTCCCAAATAATGCTTCATCCGATGCCCATTGACTCTAAATAGTTCATCATTCATATTTTTGAAGCCCAATGCACCAAAGGGTGTCACACCAACAACCTCAAATGGGCCACTCCATTTTGACTTCAACTTGAACGGAAACATCCGTAATCGAGAATTGAACAATAACACAAGATCACCTTCTTTAAACTCTTTGTTCCGAATGTACTTGTCATGGAGGTATTCATCTTTTCCTTGTATAAGGTGTTGATACCTAATTTTTCCTCATATATTTTAATACATACCTATACTTTCAAAATAGCACATATGCAGTTATAACATGCACAAACATTTTAATAATTTTTCAATAATTTTTTTAAAAAGCTCCAAATCAATTTATTTCTTCTCTTTTATTTACAAAATACCCAATAATTATCCTCCAAATTACTTTTGTGATGATTTAGTCATCTAAATTATTTATTTATGCTAACGTAGTGTTTAAATAGTTTTAGTGCATTTTTTGTAATTATATTTACATTTTTAGGCTAAATCGTCTTTGCAATAATAGTCCATACTAATGCATAATTACATTATTGATGCATAAAATGGTCTTTTATATTTTTACAAATATTATATAACTTTTTAAAATAATTTTAGTACATGAGAATATTTTTTGGAACTCATTTATTATTTTTATAAAATATGTAGTTATTAAAAGTGACTATTTAAAATCTGGCCTATTTTTATTTCAATTTTAGACCTATTTTAACTCAATACCAGCACAATTTCAATTTAAATTTACCCAGCCCAAACCCTAATACCTGATCTACCCCCAAAACCCTTTCAATCTCGGCCGTTGATCATAGAGATCAACGGCCACAAACAACCCTTACTTATAATAAACCAAACGACCCTCCCCCCAACCCTATCATTTTCCTCACCGTCCGCCTCCCTAAAATCCCTCTCCTCTCTCAAATTCTCTCAAACCTAACCCTAATTGTCACTCATCTATGACTATCTTGGTGGCTTCTCACCACTCCGCAGGCCTCTAATGGCCTCCCTCACGTTGGTATTGCCATCTCCAGGGTCCTCAAGGGACCAGGGTTAGTTTGCTTGTATCTATTGCCCTTTCTCGCCTGTTTCAAGTTATTCTGGTTTGATTCCGAGCGAGACATTCCTATATCTATGGGTTTCTAGGTTTGATTCTTCATATCTGTGATTGATCTTTTTGAAGCCCTAATTTCTTCTGAACCTCTTAGATCTGTATAGATCTGGAATGGTTTGGACCTATTTCATATGAGGTTTACAAGAATCTTTTGGTTTTTTACAAGAATCGTGTGATTTTCGAATAATTTTTCATTTTTTTCTTCTCTAAACTAGGGTTTTCGAAAAATTCTTTTCCAAAATATTTGATGATTCTTGAGTGTTTGATCTTCTACTTCTTATGTGTTTTGACTGATTTTGTAAGTTTGCTACACCCTTAACTCGTTTGAAATAAAAAACCTAATTTTTGACATTCTTTGTTTGGTTTTTGAGTACTGGTGTACTGACTGTGTTCTTGCCTTGGTTCTTGTGATTTCTCTTTAGCCATTTGAATGTCTCGTGGTTTTCTTGTCCTAATATGCCTCTACTGAATTTCTTAATTCAACCTTTCACTGATTCTATGTGTTTGTGTTCATCCTGGCTATTCATGTTAAGACCGATATCTTTCTCCTTGAATCAGTGTCGTCTTCTTGATTTAACAATTTATTTCGTTTAAATATTTTGTCGAATCCCGACTATTCATTTCTTCTGGTATTTTATCTGCTAAACTTGCTGACTCTTTACGTGATTTTCTCTCTGATTGGACCTTTGATTATTCTAAAGTCCTTATTTCCTGGTTTGATTTGAACACCTTTCCTTAACGGAAACAAATGCGAAGCCTGCAGGCCTGGACACACCAGCTAAAATCTGCAACTTTCTAAGTTCAAAATACACCCCGTGGCCTATCCAAAACTCACTCGAGCCCTCGAGGCTCCAAACCAAATATACACACAACCGCAAAAGCATCCCACGAACTTATTCGTGTACTCATATCACCAAAATAACATTAGAAACATCGAATTAAACATCAATATCAATGAAATTTCTCAAAACTTCTTTGAACATCAAATTTTGCATTTAAGGTCCGAATCACGTCAAACGGATTTCGTTTCTCACCAAACTTCATAGAATTATCTTCAATCACATATAAGACCTGTACCGGGCACCGGAACCAAAATACGGGCCCGACACCAACATATTCTAATCCAAAATTCATTTCCAAACCTTATAAACAATTTCAGAAAACAATTTTCTTCAAAAATTCATTTCTCGGGCTTGGGACCTCGGAATTCGATTCTGGGCATACTCCCAAGTCCCATATTTTCCTACGAACCCTCCGGGACCGTCAAATCAGGGGTCTGGGTCCGTTTACCAAAAACATTGACCGAAGTCAAATTAATTCATTTTATAGTCAAAATTTATCATTTTTCACAAATTTTCACATATAAACTTTCCAGCTACGTGCCCGGACTGTGCACACAAATCGAGGTGATGCTAAAAGAGGTTTTTAAAGCCTCGGAACACAGAATTTCATTTTAAAACAAGTGATGACCTTTGGGTGATCACATTCTCCACCTCTAAAACAATCGTTTGTCCTCTAACGAATAGAAGAAGGAAGTACTTGAGTCGGGGAAAAGATGGGGATAACGGCTCCGCATATCAGACTCAGACTCTCGGGTCGATACCTCAGGAGGCAGACATCTCCACTGAACACGAACAGAAGAAAACTCTTCGATCTCAACTGACGAACCTGCCAGTCTAGGATAGCTACCGGCTCCTCCTCATAAGACAAGTCTTTGTCCAACTGGACAGTGCAGAAATATAACACATGGGATGGATCGCCGTGATACTTCCGAAGCATGGACACATGAAACACTGGATACACGACTGACATGCTCGGTGGAAATGCAAGCCTATAAGCCACCTCTCCCACTCGATCAAGAATCTCAAACGGGCCAATGAACCTAGGGCTAAGCTTGCCCTTCTTCCCAAATCTCATCACGCCCTTCATAGGCGACACTCGAAGCAATACCTGCTCACTGACCATTAATTCCAAATCACGAACCTTGCAGTCGGCGTAACCCTTTTGCCTGGACTGAGCTGTACGAAGCCTATCCTGAATAATCCTGACCTTGTCCAAGGCATCCTGAACCAGATTCGTACCCAACAACTGAGCCTCTCCTAGCTCAAACCATCCAACCGGAGACTGACACCGCCTACCATATAAAGCCTAATAAGGAGCCATTTGGATACTCGACTGGTAGCTGTTGTTGTAGGCAAACTCTGTTAAAGGCAAAAACTGATCCCACGAGCTTCCAAAGTCCATGACACAAGCTCGGAGCATATCCTCCAAAATCTGAATAGTCCGCTCGGACTGCCTGTCCGGCTGAGGATGAAACGCTGTGCTCAACTCAACTCGCATGCCCACCTCTCGCTGAACTGCTCTGCAGAAGCGCAAGGTAAAATGCGTACCTCGGTCTGAAATTATAGACACAGGCACACCATGAAGGCAAAAAATCTCCCGGACATCGATCTCAGCTAACCTCTCAGAAGAATAGGAGATTGCCACGAAATTAAATGCGCTGACTTGGTCAGCCTATCAACAATAACCCACACTGCATCGAACTTCCTCCGAGTCTACGGGAGTCCAACAACGAAATGCATAGTGATCCGCTCCCACTTCCACTCGGGAAGCTCAATCCTCTGAAATGAACCATCGGGTCTCTGATGCTCGTACTTAACCTGCTGACAATTCAAATAACGAGCCACGTATGCAATGATATCCTTCTTCATTCTCTGCCACCAATAATGCTGCCGCAAATCCTGATACATCTTCGCGGCGCCCGGATGAATAGAGTACCGGGAACTATGGGCCTCATCTAAAATCAACTCTCGAAGCCCATACACATCAAGCACAGAAACTCGACCCTGCAATCTCAAAACTCCATCATCATCTAAGGTAACCTGCTTGGCACCTCCGTGCTACACCGTGTCTCTAAGGACACACAAAATGGGGATCATCATACTGCCGATCTCGGATCCACTCCAATAATGAAGAACGAGCGATTGTGCAAGCTAACACACGACTGGGCTCAGAAACATCCAACCTCACGATCTGATTGGCCAATATCTGAATATCCAAAGCAAGTGGTCTCTCACTGACCGGAATATAAGCAAGACTGCTCATACTGGCTGACTTCCTACTTAAAGCATCGACCACCACATTGGCTTTTCCCGGATGATATAAGATAGTGATATCATAGTATTTCAACAACTCCAACCACCTCTTCTGCCTCAAATTCAACTCTTTTTGCTTGAACAAATACTGAAGACTCTTGTGATCCGTGAACACCTCACATGCCACGCCATACAAATAATGCCTCCAAATCTTCAACGCGTGAACAATGGTTGCCAACTCCAAATTATGAACCGGATAGTTCTTTCCATGAATCTTCAACTACCGCAAAGCATAAGTAATGACTTTGCCATCCTACATCAACACTGCACCAAGTCCAATACGAGATGCATCACAATAAACTGTGTAAGGCCCTGAACCTGTGGGCAAAACCAACATCGGTGCCATAGTCAAAGTTGTCTTGAGCTTCTAAAAGCTCGCCTCACACTCGTCCGACCATCTGAACTGGGCAACCTTCTGGGTAAACCTGGTCATCGGGGCTGCGATAGATGAGAACCTTCTACGAATAGACAATAGTAGCCTGCCAATCCCAAGAAACTCTAAATCTTTGTAGCTAATGCTGGTCTAGGCCAGTTCTTGACTGCCTCAGTCTTCTTCAACATGAATACCCTTTGTTGATACAACATGACACAGGAATGCAACTGAACTCACCTAGAACTCACACTTCGAGAACTTAACATATAACTGACTATCCCTCAAGGTCTGAAGAACCACTCTAAGATGCTGTTCGTGCTCCTCTCGGCTGCGGGAATATATCAAAATATCATCAATGAAGACTATCACGAACGAATCCAAGTAAGGCCTGAACACTTGGTTCATCAAATTCATAAAAGCTACTGGGGAATTCATCAACCCGAATGACATTACCAAGAACTCATAGTGGTCGTACTGAGTGCGAAAAGCTGTCTTAGGGACATCGGATGCCCTAATCCTCAACTGATGGTAGACATATCTCAAGTCAATCTTCAAAAATACCTTCGCACCCTGAAGCTGATCAAACAAATCATCAATCCACGACAATGGATACTTATTCTTGATCGTAACCTTGTTCACCTGCCGGCAATCAATACATATTCTCATCGATCCGTCCTTCTTCTTAACAAACAACACTGACGCACCCCAATGCGAAACACTAGGCCTAATTAAACCCTTTTCAAGCAAGTCTTGCAACTACTCCTTCAACTCTTTCAACTCGGGCGGGGCCATATGGTACGGTGGGATAGAAATGGGCTGAGTGTCTGGAACCAAATCAATGCAGAAATCAATATCCCTATTGGGTGGCATAACCGATAGGTCTGAAGGGAATACCTCAGGAAACTCACGAACAATGAGCACAGAATCAATAGAAGGAACCTCAGCACTAGGATCATGAACATATGCCAAATAGGCCAAACACCCCTTCTCGACCATACGCCAATCCTTCACATAAGAAATAACACAACAGGTACAATGACCAGGAGTCCCTCTCCACTCTAAATAAGGTAAACCTGGTAAGGCTAAGGTCACAGTCTTGGCATGACAGTCCAAGATGGCATGGTAAGGTGATAACCAGTCCATCCCCAATATGACATCAAAATCGACCATGTCCAAAATAAGCAAATCTACACGAGTCTCAAGACCTCCAATTACAACTATACAAGAACGTTGGACTCGATCTATCACAATAGAGTCACCCACCAGTGTAGACACATATACAGGGGCTCTCAAGGAATCACTAAGCATGACCAGATACGGTGCAAAATAAGATGACACATAGGAGTACGTAGACCCTGGATCAAATAATATGGAAGCATCTCTACCACAAACCAGAACAACACCTGTGATAACTGCATCGGAAGCCTCAGCCTCGGGCCTGGCTAGGAGAGCATAACATCGGGGTTGGGCCCACCGCCCTGAACTACATCTCTCGGAAAGCCTTATGCTGGCTGGCCTCCACCTCTAGTGGTCTATGCTCCACCTCTAGCACCTCTACCTCCACCTCTAGCTGGCTGGATGGCCTGTGGAACACCTGGTGCCTGAACCATAGCATGGGAAACCTGTTGCTGCGACTGAGTACCCACCAACCTCGGACAAGCCCTCCTTATATGACCATACTCCACCACACTCAAAACATCCACCTGAGTGTTGCGGCTGAGGAAACTAAGACTGACCCTGGCGACCTAAATGACCACCGGGAAAACTCTGGAGCGGCGGTGCACTGATAGGAGGTGGTGGTGCACTGTAGGGCTGCTGATCAAGATACTGCATGTGAGAACCACGACCACCTGAAGCACCGTAAGAAACCTGAAGCACTGATTGAAAGGGCCTAGGGGGATGGCCTCTACCATACGAATCCCTGCCTCCAGACGAGGCACCACTGAATCTGCCTAAATGACAGTGCCTCTTGTCTGACCCATGACCACCTCCCTACGACAGAACCATCTCCACTCTCCTGGCCACATTGGCCGCCTCCTGGAATGTAATCTCACTCCCAGTCTCCCTAGCCATATGAAGACGAATCGGCTGAATAAGTCCATCAATAAACCTCCATACCCTCTCTCTCTTTCTCGGTGGGGAGTATGACAAGAGCATGACGAGCCAAGTCAATGAATCTGGTCTCATACTGGGTAACAGTCATGGAACCCTGCTGGAGACGCTCAAATTGCCTCCGATAGGCCTCTCTCTAAGTAATGGGGAGAAACTTCTCTAGAAATAGTTGAGTAAACTGCTCCCAAGTCAAAGATGGCGATCCGGCTAGTCTAGCCAAAAAGAAATCCCTCCACCAAATCTTGGCGGATCCAGACAAGCGAAAAGTGGCAAAATCAACCCCATTGGTCTCAACTATCCCCACGTTCCTGAAAACCTCATAACAGTTGTCTAGATAACCCTGGAGATCCTCAGTAGATGCACCACTGAAAGTAGTAGTAAAGAGCTTGGTGAACCTATCCAACCTCCACAAGGCATCGACGGACATAGCTGCTCTATCACTGGCCTGAGCTACCATACCCGGCTGAACTGGTCTAACTGGTAAACTGCTGAAGTCTAAAACTGGGGAGCTACCTGCTCCAGGGTGCGAGTAGCAGGAGTCTGGGCTCCTTCTCCAGCCTGAGAGATAGCTGGTGCTACAAGAAGCAAGCCTGCTTGGGTGACACTCTCCATATGGCCAACTAGACGGACCAGAGCATCCTGAAATACTGAGGTAGCAATAAACCCCTCTGGGACCTGTGATGGGCCCACCGGAACTGCTGAGCCAGAACCTCATCATCAAAGTCAACCTGAGGCTCCACTGCAGGTGCTACTACCCTGGGCTGAGCTCTTCCCTTACCTCGGCCTCTAGCACAGCCTCGGCCTCGCCCTTTGCCCCTCGTGGGAGTTGCTACTGGGGGCTCGGGATGTTGGACAGTGGATGAGGAAGTGCATGTTCTCGCTATCTATGAAAGAACAGAGTAAAATTTCAATTAGCATTGAGAAACTAATCTGCACGACAGGAAAGAATAAATGTGGGAATGTTTCCTAACTCTGATTTGGGGGATAAATACAGACGTCTTCGTACCGATCCCTCAGACTCTACTAAGCTTGTCCGTGAATTGTGAGACCTATGTAACCTAGAGCTCTGATACCAACTTGTCAAGACCTGGATTTCCCACTCTCGGGAGTCGTGATGGAACCTAATCGCAGAAGCTGGGCAAACTGCTAAGCATAGAAATTGCTAACTCTTTCATTTTTAACCCTTTTTAACAATCTGAATTAACAGGTAATCAACATTTAGATATTAACGGTAAATGGAAACAAGCGGAAGACTTAATCTAATATAATAACCAAAACCAGTACGATAAAGACAACACACATCTATACCCGGAATCCGGTGTCACAATAACACGGACGGACTAAGATTTCTACAACAAATGTTTTAAAGAAATACAATCTGTCTCGAAATCAAATGAGAACGGAGTACATAATGGAGTAGAAGAGAATGTCGGGCCTGCGGACACCTGCAGGACTACCTCGGGATCTCTAGCTGGACTGAAGGCAGACTCCCCAAGTGCTACTATCCAAAAGCTGCTCCGGAATCTGCACATAGTGAAGAGTGTAGTATCAGCACAACTGACCCCATGTGCTGGTAAGTGCATGGCCTAACCCCGACGAGATAGTGACGAGGCTAGGACCAGACTCCAGATAAACCTGTGTAGTTATATAATATACAACGAAAAATAAATAGGAATAACAATTAAAATGGGAGGGGGTACATGCTACGGGGGAAATATCAATCCAGCAAAAACATAAGAAAAATATGAGAGAACAATACAAGATCTACAACAAAACAATAATGACACTGTTGCGGCGCGCAACCTGATCCCTATCATTTAACATTGTTGCGACGTGCAACCCGATCCTTGTCATTTGACACTATCGCGGCGTGCAACCCGATCCTTTTATATCAATGTTGTGGCATACAACCCGATCCAATAAAACATTGTTGTGGCGTGCAACCCAATCCATATATTTATATACCTTTAACAACAATAATACCAAGAGTCCCGGCAAGGGATCAACAAATAACTACTCTATCCCGGCAAATGATTCGACAGTAAAAGTAAATACATTTTGGCAAGGGAGAAAAAGCTATAACCAATCTTAACCTAACATCTAACCATCTCAGCTAACACCAATACCCTATCATAAGTAATTTCCACGAAAACAATCTTAATCCTTGCTCAATACCGAGAATCATCAATTAAAGCATCTATAGTATCATTTAAGAACACAATAAATTGCAATTTAAGGCTCACGATCATGCTCGACACCAACTTATAGATACTCGTCACCATGCCTATACGTCGTACTCAACAAAAAGCAAATAGCAAATAAAACACCACTCCTAATCCCTCAAGCTAAGGTTAGACCGAACACTTACCTCGATGCCGCGAACACAACTCAAGTTTCATTTATAGCTTTACCCCTTGATTCCACCGCCAATTCACTCGTATAATCGATTTGGAAGAAGAGTTGTTCTTGGGAAATCGCCCTAGGGAGTTTCTGTTTTGAAAAGATGTGAAAAATGAGTTAAAAATCATCTAAATGTAAAAATTGCAGTTCTCAGATGTGGGAATTGCGAACAGGGGTTCGCAATTGCGAACCCCGACCTCCGCTAAGCTGGAAAATGCGAAATAGGGCTCGCATTTGCAAACCCTTCAAAAATGCTGGACTTTCACATTTTCGAAAACAATGTCGCATTTGCGACACTTATGTCGAATTTGCGGCAAAGGCATTGCATTTGCAGAAAAGACAGTCACATTTGCGAGACAAGGCAAGCCTGGGCTGGTTTCGCATTTGCAATACAGCCTTCACATTTGCGAGGGCGCATTTGCAAGCCAAACTTTGCAAATGCGAATCCTGTAGGCCTGGACACACCAGCTAAAATCTGCAACTTTCTAAGTTCAAAATGCACCTTGTGGCCTATCCAAAACACACCCGAGCCCTCGGGGCTCCAAACCAAATATACACACAACCTTAAAATAATCCCACGAACTTATTCGTGTACTCAAATCACCAAAATAACATCAGAACCATCGAATTAAACCTCAATATCAATGAAATTTCTCAAAACTTCTTTAAACATCAAATTTTCCATTTATGGTCCGAATCACATCAAACGGATTTCGTTTCTCACCGAACTTCACAGAATTATATTCAATCACATATAAGACCTGTACCGGGCGCAGGAACTAAAATACGGGCCTGATACCAACATGTTCTAATCAAAAATTCGTTTCCAAACCTTATAAACAATTTCAAAAAATAATTTTCTTCAAATATTCATTTCTCGGGCTTGGGACCTCGGAATTCGATTCCGGGCATGCGCCCAAGTCCCATATTTTCCTATAGACTCTTCGGGGCTGTCAAATCATGGGTCCGGGTCCGTTTACCCAAAATATTGACCGAAGTTAAATTAATTTATTTTATAGTCAAAATTTATCATTGTTCACAGATTTTTACATATAAGCTTTCCTGCTATATGCCCAGACTGTGCACACAAATCGAGGTGATGCTAAAAGAGGTTTTTAAAGCCTTAGAACATAGAATTTCATTTTAAAATAAGTGATGACCTCTTGGGTAATCACAACATATCTACAGTTCACCTAGTTATTTGATACTCACTAATATGTTTGTGAATATTTGTTCAATCCCCTAATTATGTGATCATGTTGGCTATTTGATGTATGTTTAATCCTGTTCAAGACATGTCAGGCTTTCTGCATTACCATTGTGATCTATGTCTTAACTATTTATTGTCCATGACTAGCCTGCTAAGTCTTTAAGACCCTAAATATTTTATGCAGTTTGTTGACTATATGCTTCCTCTATACCCTATCCATGTACCCGCAATGTGACTCTCATGCACCCCAATCCCTTTATCTCCATATGAGATCTATTTGGTGAGTGTTTCTGAATTTGGATGTTTTTATGACCAATTGATTGTCTGCTGCCTTCAGAAGAGTTTTGGTACTCTTCTCAAACTATCTATTACCACCAAACTATTTCGTGTTTCAGAAAACCATTTCACTCCTAAAGTCATCTTTGTACTATTTTTAAAACCTTTTCAAAATTATGTCAAGCACTCCCACTTTACTTTTAGAATACTAGGTTCTGCCCCTCTGGTATGTGTACTGCCTTGAGATCCTTGAGATCTCTTTGAACTCTGGCATGCCAGAGGTGGCGTTTCCACACTGCACCTAAATCGGTTATTATTAGAGAAAAGGTCTAGGTGTGATCACTGCGCGGAGTCCTTGAGATCCTTAGAGAACTCTGACACACCTAGACATGGATTTGGCTATGGAACTTTGGGAATTTGAGGCTATTGGAGGCTTGGAAGTCATTTGGGCCTACTTCAGGCTCCCTATAGATTAATTTTCTATTTATGAATATTTATCATTTGATTCATTAGTCTGTAATAATTATTGTAAACAAACAATGGGGTGATTAGTGAAAAAGGGAGGGTAGTTATATATATTGGGCAAATTGGGTAGATACCATGCCTATAGGGTCCATGTTGATTCAAATATGTTTGTTATGTTTGCTTTACTTCCACACAATTAGAAACCATGCCTATAGGATCTAAAATGGCTTTAGTAATAGAGATCATGCCTATAGGGTTGAAATCAGCTCTATAGAAATCATGCCTATAGGGGTTTCACTTTGGTTAAATGAATGTTGTTTGTTTTACCTTGCTTAATTAGCAATCATGCCTATATGACTTAAAAGAGTTCAGTTAGAAAAGTCAGTTCAATTCACATTTGTTCATTCTGAATCGGTTTAATTAATTAATCTGTCCGCTTCTTTAATAAGTTTTCAAAACACTGCCTTAAATTAATACTGCTAAAAAGCATGCCTATAGGATCTCAAGTTGTCCATTTAAAATGGCCTACTATTTTCTGTATTCCTAATCATTATAGATATCATGTTCTTATGACATCACTATTATGCGCTTAGGCAAGCCTATAGGGCGATTAAAATCCTGGAACTATAAAACTGCGCTTTTTTATTAGTGACTGCTCACACTCAGCAGGTTTGAAAAATCAGTAGGCAAGAAGACTAGGTCTTTCATACTTTGGTCCTAGTTAATACTATATAATCGCTGCTCACCTAGATATCATGTTTTAAGGTTTTCTCTTAAATACTTGAAATTGTTGTTTGAGACATGCACTTACTTGTTATGTTTGTGGAGGTAAATGTGAGCCTTTAATCGTTCCCTCTTTAAATGCAATCCTAATTATTTTTGATTGACGCCTAGACTTTTATCCTTTAAATACCTTAGGATGGTCTATAACTACCTAAATTAGAGGTCCTAAATACCTCCAGGGCTACAAAGAAGGGATGGGTAATGCACACATAGGGTATCTTTCAAGGTTTCTAGAACGCTTTAGGCTATGACCAAGGGGAGGGGATTGGGTAGTAAGGAATATGATGACTATGCGCTAATGTCACGTGTAGCCCCTCATTGAGGAGTGTTTACCGTGCATTGTGTTGGTGTGATCCTATAGGCTAACCAACCTAGGACCCCTTTTCCCCAACTTCCGTTGTTTAAACAAATTTACTTTTTTTTTATATATGTGCGACTTTTTCAAACATTCTCCTCTGTTCCATTACTTGAATCATATATGTGCTTAGAATGCCTTTACTTGCAAGTACGTGTTAAAAATGTTTATCTGTTTAAATGACTAATTCACATAGTTTAAGTTCGGTCGGGACCCGCCGTTGTGGACCATGAGGGGTGCCTAACACCTTCCCCTCAAGGTTATTTCGAGCCCTTACCCTAACCTCTGGTAATGCAAACTAGTATAAGAGTTAATCGCTCTAGGTGCCCTAACACACCATAATCCGTTAGGTGGCGACTCTTCAAATACCCAATTTCCAAAAGGAAATGAGTTATTTTCCCCCCACGAATGTCGAAACCCGGACTCTGTGAGGAAAAAGGGGGCGACAGCATGGCGACTATGCTGGGGATATTTTTAGGCTCTTACCATAACAAACTTATCTTTTGTAAATTAGTCCAAGCATGCTCTATCCCATGTAACCTTTCCTCTTATTTAAATTTAACTGTCTATTTTCAAGCATTTATGATTTCTTTATTCCTAAAACTATCCTGTTTCCTTGTTTTCTTTTTTTATAACTGTCTCTTCAATTATTTAAATACTGCATTTATTATTTTATTACGTGCAAATACTTGACAACATGCTCTTTATTGCTGCATAAATCATGCTTAACATCATAATCCACTTGTGTGTATTAAATCCTATAGCAACGCTTGATGAGACGCTCTTCCAATTTATTACCCTTAAATTCGGAAAGTCTTATTTGTGGTAAAACTAGTTGATCAGCGGTGCAGTCGACGGTTCCGTGCCTTTCCCCCTCAAGTTGTCCGCTTGAGTGTACCAGTATAGACCCTATAGTAACCTTACTCTGATTGAAATTGTGCATGCATCATGGTCAAACCTAGTCGGATTACTATGTTGTCCACATAATGATCCTTTAAGACGAGCCTTATCCAAAAGTCCACCTGGGTTTCCATAATCCCAACGGACACAACCACGTTCTGTGCATTAATTTGGAGAACTAAATGCCAATATGCTAATCATGAATGTACAAATAATCAAGTCTGGTGGGGAGAAGGGCCTAATTTTTTTTGTTTTGCAGAAAATGAGGCACGAGGTCCCCAAATTCGGTACGGTCAACAACATTCCACTATTGCTACTAGACTGGTAGGAGGACCTTTCCTCAAGTGACAAGAAACATATAAGAAAGCACTTGGGAAACTTACCTTTCCTACTAGACATTCATCCAAACAACAGGTAGATCGAGGCTGCCATTTTATTCTGGGACAGTGAAAGGGATGTGTTCCATTCCGGTGACATAGAGATGACTCTACTCCTAGAGGAAATTGGGAGACTTGCGGGATTGACTTGGGATAGCCCTGGGTTATTGGTATCGGAGAATCGTACAAGTAAAGGGTTCCTAAAGATGATGGTGTTGAAGAAAAATGCTGACTTGGGATGCCTGGAGAAGTCCTACATACCTTTCGAATACCTGTACGAGAGATATGGCCATAGCAAGTCCTACTGTACCTTCCATGATGAGCTCTCTATCAATTCTCTGGGACACACCCATCGCAGAGTGTTCGTGTCCATTCTGTGTTTCTTGGGAATGATAGTGTTCCCAATGAAAAGAGAAAGAATCCATAATAGGTTGGCCATGGTCGCCAAGACTTTGATGGAGAGGATCAATGGGCAAACATACAGTATAGTCCCCATGATCATAGCCGACATCTATAGGGTTCTGGAGCGTTGTCAAAGAGGGGTTATAACCTGTTGCTACAGTTATGGTTATTAGAACATCTTCAAAAATGTCACTATTGCCAAGAATTTCCACAAAGGGATTGGAATGACCATATTGCCTTCCATCACCCCAAGCGGATGACTTATATTTCGAACAGGTTTGCTCAGCCGAAAAGTGCCAAATATTGGGTAGAGTTCTTCGACAATCTGATCGAGGAACAGGTGCAACGGATGCTTGAATGCTTCCCAATAGATAAATTCATCATTAGATCCAGAGACGCTCCACACTTGGTGTTGATTGAGTTGAGAGGGATATACCCTTATGTACCTATCCGAGTGATGAGGCAAGAAGTCAGGAAACATGTTGTACCCAGGATCACCAAATGAGCCATTTCAGAGCAGACTTTCAGGATGATGATGTCCCTTACAAGTGCCAAGCTCAGCACATGTGGCACTGCAAGATCATTGTGGAAAAGAACACCATTGAGCCAGACAGGTATCATGCGGGGTGTGAACCTCTCTACCCAGCGTGGTTAGAGGACAATCTAAAGGGGATAGTGATGCCAAGAGCTTGTCGAGGGAATAGGATCATAGACGAAGAAGCTGAAGCTCAAGTCAAATACAACAGGCTGAGCAAGAGGGTCCACGACTCTGAGAATGAGCACCGAGAAATACACGAGAGAAACATGAGGTTGACCGACGAATGGAAAGAAATAGCTGTCACTTCCAACAAAAAGTTGGAATATCTGGAGCGGGATTAGTGGAGCTAGAGGGAAATGTCATAAAGAGGATTGAGGATTGCCAGAATACTGAAGGAAGTGAAGGAGGACATCTGGCCAAAGCCTACCTATTGCTGGATCTACGCGAACTAGGGAACCTGTACGATGGAGTCAAGAAGATTGAATCTGGGGAAGGTCCTTCTGGGACCAAGTAGGTTAGATTTATTTGCTTTCCTAAATGTAATAAGGCCAAGTGCCAATAGTGACTTACTTTTCTATTGTTTTAGTGTCATTTTGGGATTCGTCTACTTTCATATTATGAAATGAAGCATTTACTAGCATCTAAAGTTCTCCAAATGTATTTGTCGTTAGGCCTACATTGGGCACAATGAGGGTCCCAAATTAGGACACGAATTTACATTCCCGTAATATGTGTTTAAAAATTGCAAACATTTCAGAACCCTTACTGACTTGTTTACCTTTTCATTTTTTCTTTATTTCTTATTCCCATCCCTTAAGGTTGGTTTGCTCATACTGGCATCGTCAACATATCACACCAGATATAGAGGCCCTCCACCTCCCCCTCCTCCAAGTAATGCAAAAGGCAAAGGAAAAACAAAAATGGACGATTTAAGTGTCACTCGAAAGGAAAATGCTGAGAACGTAGAAGCTTCAGACAGTCGGAATACTCCGGCACCAAATGATCTAGTCTTGAGGTTGGAACAAAAGATATTGGAGCAACAGGGAGAGCTTGAGCAAGTCTGCAACTTGGCAAACTTGTCACTCACCCTGAATGTCCCTGACATCAACTAACAAAAAACAAAGAACCCAACACCTCCCCAAAACACACCAAACCAATATCTGCAAAACCCTCCTGCACAGCAATATGCAACCCCACCCCAAAATCTCAATCCCCTACAAATACCAACTCCGCCATAACACCACTATCAACCAATTCATTACCCACCAACCGCCACTTACCACACTCCATAAAATACACCACAACCCATTTCCGATCCTTAAAACTCTACTAATGACCATCATTACACCCAGGCATCGGGCACTCACCAAAACAACCCCATATATGTGGAAACCGTGCCTCACTCTATCCAACCAATATCCTATACCCCAGAATCCTCCGAGAAGGACCTGCTCATTCAAAACATGGCTGAAGAACTCAAGAAGTTGACAAGACAAGTTCAAGGTGTTGAAGGCGGCGAAGGAATAGAAGATTTGAACTATTAAGATCTATGCATACAGCCAGATGTGGAACTGTTGGAAGGATACAAACCTCCCAAGTTTGAGATGTTTGACGGTACAGGTGATCCTAGGGTTCATCTGAGGACCTATTATGACAAGCTTGTCGGGGTCGGGAAAGACAAAAAGATCTGAATGAAACTCTTTATGAGGAGTCTTACTGGAGATGCTTTCTCCTGGTACATCAGCCAGGATCCCAAGAAATGGTCCAATTGAGTGAGTATGACATCGGATTTCATGGACCGGTTTAGGTTCAATACAGAGAACGCACCAGATGTTTTGTACATCCAGAATCTTAAGAAGAAACCCACTGAAACTTTCCGCGAGTATGCTACTTGTTGGAAGTCGGAAGCGGCCAAGGTTAGGCCATCTTTGAACGAGGAACAAATGAAAAAGTTCTTTGTCAGAGCACAAGATTCATAGTATTATGAAAGATTAATGGTCATTGAAAACCATAAGTTCTCTGATATCATCAAGCTTGGGGAAAGAATTGAGGAAGGCATCAAAAGCGGGATGGTAACAAATTTTGAGGCATTACAGGGCATAAATAAGGCATTACAATCGGGCGGCATATCAAAGAAAAGAGATGTCGGGGTAGTAATGGTAGCTAAAGGCCTAAAATCTCCACTTACATATCAAACACCTCCATCCATATATCAGACACCTCCACCCACATATCAGACACCCCCACCCACATATCAAGCACCACCACCCATATATCAACCTTCATCTCCTAGATATTCCCAACCAACCACTGTCCATCACACCTATATCTCCCAACCATCCCATTTCCAATCACCTCCAACTCGCCAAAACTTTGTAAGACCAAGACCCATTTTTAACCTCAAGCCACCTAGACAATACACCGCCATTGCTGAACCCATCGACCAACTATATGAAAGGTTGAAAGCCACTGGTTACGTCACCCCATTCCTGCTATGGAATTAGATAATCCATCCTAATGGGTCAGTCCGAACAAAACTTGTACGTACCACTCCAATATGAAGGGGCACACCACTGACGAGTGCAGAACATTGAAGGATAAGATCCAGATGCTAATTGACAACAATGTCATACAGGTAAAGGAAGCTACACCCAATATCCGCAACAACCCCCTCCCTGATCATAGAGGTGGTGGGGTACATGTGACAGAGACAAATGAAGAATGGGACCCTGAGGGGTTGATTGGGCTTATTCGAGAAGACGATAACTTTAAAGTTGCAGTCACACTTACTCCTATTGTGGTATAGACTCAGTCACAAATCGAGGTTGAAGTAGCTGCACCGGTTCCATTTGAGGTAGAGGTAGCTCCACCTGCGGCCACCCCCCTCCATTTGAAGTAGAAATAGTCACACCTTTCACAGTGACAGTATCAATTACACCTCCTTTCGACTAAAAAGCAATACCTTGGGATTACATTGCCAAAGCTTGGTGAAAAGTAAAGGCAAAAATGGAGGAATCCGATGCTGCACAAGGAATGGCTAGGACTGGAAGATTCTATAAACCTGAACATTTGGGAGGACCAAGTAAGGATGCCACTACCAGGAAGCCTGTCATTGAAAAAAGGGCCAGATGACCCGTGAAGGAAAGTACAAGCAAAGGAGTATTCCGTTGTTGATCATCTGAACAAAACCCCAGCTCAGATATCCATCATGTCTGATGTTTTATACGTCAATACCACACAAGAAGGGGGGGTGATTTGTGTGGTGTCCAATTTTTTGCTTAAACTGATTATGGAAGGACCTAGTTCTTCTATGTGTTCCTTCTGCTACTGTTGCGAAATAATAAATGTAGAAAGTAAAGAATACAAGTATTTTTATGTGGAAAACACTTGGCTCAAAAGGTGAAAAAAACCATGACCTACTACTTAGTAGGAGTTTCCCCAACACTTCACTAAATTACTGAGCCAAAACAGCATTTACAAAACTCTTTGTAAACCTAAGGATTACCTCTAATCCCATTGTAGCAACCATCCTCTAATTATTGCGACAACTTCAAGTTAACTCTAACTTGAATACTTAAAATACCTATTACAATTGCTTCTAGATAAAGCTGAAAGGTACAATATAAAATACCTACTCCAATTGAACTAGAAATAAAGAAAGACACATAAAACTCTTTATGGAGTTGGTTCTTCAATCTGGTTTATGTAGCTTCAGGTTTGCACACTTGAACCATACACGAACTGCTTGCAAAAAGCCTTGCTATTTTGCTCTCAATTCACATTTAACTTCTGCATTTTTTTGCAACACTTGTAAACTGAGAACATCCTGCAATTTATAGAGTTAGTAGATGTAGAAATAACTAGAGTTCTGATGCAACTCTTCCTTGGTGGAAGAGTTCTAGTTGATTTTAACTTCTAACTTCTTCTCTATCTTGGATAGTGTTCTCTTTAAGTAAGGAGTCCTTCTCCTTATCAATTATGCAACATTTTCAATCAGGAGATATTAAATATACCAAGTTAAGCTTATCTTCTTCACGTGCAACCCACATGCTCGAATCTACCCATTTTTGTGCACCTGAGGGATGGACCTGCGAGATGGACCTGGTTCATGTCTAAGTTCCTTTGTCAATCTTCAAAACATAACCTTTACTTGGGCCAACAAATTCCACCTTTTTGATGATGACAAACTCTGTGCTTTTCATACACTTAGGCCCTATTTCAACTTAGCTCAACATCAACACAATGTTAGAAACATTTTTCCTTTTTATCACTTATCATCAAGGACCAGGTACATTATGTTATAAGCATCACTGTTCAAGGTGTAAAGCACAACCTTTTTCCCCCTTTTGGCATCATCGAAAAGTTGCATAAAATGGGAGATAACCAGATTTTAAAACTTACTTATGGCCACTGAGGCTACTTCAAATGCAATCATGAATTAATCATCATAGATCAAGCTAAGAATTTTAACCATCAAAGAAATATAAACAAACAGTTAGAGAAAAAAGACAATGAATTTCATTGATGATTGATAAGATTCTACCACAAAGCATAAGAAGAAATAAAAATACTAAAAACATAAGCAAAAGCAACAAAAAATCCCAAAAGTCACTGGTTAATCTACACTAGGCTAGGAGGCTTAAGGCTGGGAAGAACTAGGTGCTTGGTTTTTGACTTGGAGGAGTTTCACCACACCTTGACGAATGCAATCATTCTTCTCTTTTTCTCTTGCCAGCTCAGTTCTGAGAGCATCTCTCTTAGTCTCCACCTTAACCAACCTCTTCTTCATCCTTTCAATCTCAGCATCCTTAGCCCCACTTTCTTGCGCCAAGGCTCTGACCTTTATATTCACTGGTACCTTTTTCGATGAATTAGGTTCTTTAGGAGTGGCATTGACTTCAAAATCGCAAGCAAGAAGAGTATTAACCTAAAAATGATCCTTGCTTGTACTAACCTCCCACTTTTTCATAGGTACATTGAAATGTGCAAGCACAATTGTGAGAATGAAACCATAGGGAATGATATGAGTATTGGTGCCATTGATAACTCTATCAAGAAGCTGGATTATAGCTTTCAGTCACTTTCTTCTGTAGGTTTGCGAGGGTTTCCTCTACAGATAAACTAGGTTCATCTCCCCAAACAACCATTGCACCTGCATCTTTGGTTAAACTCACGGGAGTGGGTGAAGAATCATCCACTCTTGTCCCATTTCCCCTCACAATACTCCTAGCACCCTTGCTCTCCTTTTTTTCATTTTTACCACAAACTTCTCCAGATTCTGTAGTCTCAACACCTGCTATAGATCCTACAAATCTATTTTTCAAATTTGTAGCAACTTTAGAAATTGTCTCAGGAGAAACTTTAGAATCAGAAGATACCTGTTCACTTTCAGAAGAACCACTTTCTTCCCCCTGAGTAGCAGAATTAAAAGAATCTAGGTAGTTTAATGCGGTCATGAGTCTTGAACATAATTGGTTCACTTATAATGGATGAGTTCACAAGAACTTTGGTATTTGGTAGGACTCTGCTCATGATCCAAATATAGTTATTTCAAATTATGTAGAGTGTAGAAAACATACTGTGTTATCTTGATAAACCAGGTTCTTCACTGATAATTCTCTTGTGTAAGTCTAAATTTGCTAAAATAGAGAAGATATCATTAGAGATTAATGGAAAGTATGAGACTGAGCAAGATTTAATCTAATTATACACAATTTGTAAACTTTCTAACCAAATGTTTTCAATTTTTTTTTCATTTTTTTCGTTTAACCTTGAACCGATCCTTTTAGGTGATCTTAATCATCCCTAATTCTATCCTGTTCCTCTCAAAATGATCTCTACTTAAGGCTTTTGTGAAGATGTCAGCAATTTGCTTGTCAGTAGTGTTGATACCCAATTTTTTCCTATATATTTTTTAATATGCAAGATACTTTCAAAATAGCATGTGTATGCATGTATAAGTGTGTCCAAATGTTTTATTATTTTTTCTTATTTTTTTTAAAGATTTTAACAAATTTATTCCCCTATTTTATTCATAAAACCCAATAATAATTCCCAAAATTATCATTTTTGGTGATTCATTATCTGGATTCTCGTATTTGTACTAAAATATAGCTAAGATATTTTTGCATCTTTTTACAAATTTATTTAGTATTTTTAAAGCTAAACTGCATATAATTGCAATATTAGCCCCTTTTAAGATTTAATTGCCTTTAAATTTATAAATATTAAGTAAAATATTTTTAATTTGATAGTTATGTGTTATAAATCATTTTAGTACCTTTAATTTATTTTTAGAAATCAATTTGCTATTTTTTATAATTTTAAAAGGGGAAATTGGCTATTTAAATAATAGCCCAAATTAATTTCAATCATAGCCTAAATCCTACCTCAATTTTAACCCAATTCTCAACCCAGGTGAACCCATCAGACCAGGCCCAAACCCAGTTTCATAAACTGCCCACTTACCCATTTTAATCCAGGCCGTTGATCACTCAGATCAACGGCCAATAGTCGCCCTTGCCTTAATTAATTCCAAACGACCCCAAAACCCTATCATTTCTCACTTACTGCCTCCTTAGAATTCCCTTCCTCTCAAACACTCTCTGCAACACAACTCCAACCCTAGCCACCGCCACCCTAATCCGTGTCCTTTCGAGGTTATCGGAGACCTATACCAGCCTTCCCTTGCTCCTATGTGTTTGTCCTTATGGTGTCAAGGCCAGATATGAGGAGCTCTGGTCCAGTCTTCGTTCGCATTTAGTTTATGGCCCTTCTCTGGTCATCTTTGACTTTTCTCCGGTCGGCCATGGTCATTCGAGTTAGACCCTTGACTCTCCTAGTTAGATCAGTAACTTTCGAAGCCTTTCTCATCTTTTCTGAGTTTTTTCAAACCCTAATCTCTAAGGTCTTTTGATTTCTTTCATATATACTTTAGATCTATGCTTGCTCTGAACTTTTAAGCATCTTCTCGAAGTTTCTTCAATTTTGCTTTCAAAAATGACTCTTTGTTTTTTTCCGATTAGGGTTTTTCCTGTTAAGTTATTTCAAAATCTCTTCTCTAGCTTTTAATATGTTTAAGATGTGCATTTTTTTGTTTAAAATCTTACTTGACTCATCTGTTTACCATCTTTCGAACTCGTTGTTGTTGAAAACCCTAAATTCTTGTGGGTCTCAGTCGAGTTCTAAAAGTTGTTTATTAGATGAGTGTTTGTTTGGTTATGTTTTGTTTGATCTATTTTTAGGGCTCGACTATTGTTGAAAATACTATGGCTTTGGGTCTGAAACTATTCGTTTAAATGCCTAACTCGATTTGAAGTTCCTTGTTTCAAAATCCCTTTTCCTTTACGTGATTCCTCTGACTCTGGGTTTCTACTATCTTTAAAACTTGACTATGCTTGAAACCCTAACTTTTCAGAAGGTTTCTCATCTGTTACTGCGAGACCTTTGCATGCTTCTGATACTCTATTTTTTCTTCACTATTGATTCAATGTGACTTGGCCTACTTAATTAATATGCTTCGAATGTTTGCTTTACTACTAGCTTATTTCTACCACTATTATATGATTGTGATTATCTCTTTTGTTTGGCCTCGCATGTCTGATGACCCTGTTCACTTTATTTATATGCTGAAATTTCTTCCTTGATTAATCTTCACCTTGTGACTGTTTTCTAAAGTTTCCCTTTTTATGAACCCTGATTTCACTCGACCATTCAAAATTGATTGATTCTTTTCCCTTTATTATAATATTTACCTTGCTGAATCTATTTCCAAAATAAGTATATTCTGTACTTAGACTTGATTACTTACTGAATGCATGTACTACTTCTTTTATGGCAATAATTAGTCTTTATCTAAACTGATCTATTTCCTTATTTGAATCTGTTAAACAATGATTCCTTAATTAAGGGGAATCACCCGTGTAATTGATTCTGACCTATGATTGTTTCCATATTTGTATCTTATTACTTTTCCTTCACTCATTTTCAAAAAACTATAAATACCCTGCACCCCTCTTCTTTCAAATGAAGGAACCAATTGAGTTCAAAAACACACACTTCACTCAAACTCTCTCTCTCTTTTCTTTGTTACTACTTGTGTTGCTACCTTGTCTAACCGGCTGAAAGCCAAGGCTAGGTTGTGGGAAACTTGCCTACTTTTTCTTTCTGTATTTGCTTTCTTTACTGGTATGTTCTAATTACTCTTCCAGTATCAACAACAACATGTTTCTTTACTAATTCCTTCACTCTTATCTGTTTCTTGCTTATGTTTAATCGAGTTTCATTATCAAGCATGCTATGATCTGCCTTTTTTTCTGAAATAATGTTTTCTCATATATGAACCCCAATACCACATACCCCCTATGTGTTTGTATATTGGTTTGAGGGCATGTCAGCATCATACATTGTTGTGCATGACCTAAACATATGTTCCACATCCCTTATGTGTTTGGTATCTTTAGTTGGTTTGGGGCATGACAGTATTGAACATTGCTGTGCATGACCCAAACCTAATTCCCTGGGATAATAACCTCCATATACCCTCTATATGTTGTGTGTTCTGGCTAGTTTATAGGCATGACACCACCATCAATTACTGTGCATGCCCAAACCTGGTCCCTACCTAAGGATATATGCTCCTTGCAATGTATTTCCCAAACCCCTGACCCACTTGTGCAATTGCTGATTCTGTGATTTTACCTCTACTTCTACTGTTTTCAACTCACCCCTCTCCCCTCTGAACTTGGACACATATAGGATGACCCTTCCACACTGCACACATCTCTATTTGGTTATGCAATTTGGGTGTGAGCACTGCTCGGGGTCCTCTTGAGACTTTTAGGGAACTTTGACACACTTAAGTTTGAGAAAGGCTTTGAAACAATGACACTTGTGGTGGTTTATTCCATAACTCAGAGAGGAAGTCAAGAATCAGGCTTCCTCTGGTTGTAACTTTTCTTTTGTGCTTCTTAAATGTAATTCATTATCCAGTCTGTAATAATTTTGTAATAAATATTTGGGGGCTTGGCTAGTGAAAAGGGCTGGGTAATTATGCATGCTTAAGGGTAGATATCACGTCTACAAGATCTAAAATTCTGCATGTTCAATTCTGCAATTTAGATATCATCTGTTGTTCTGCATGTTTAATTCTGCATCTAAATACCATGCCTATAAGATCCAATTTCATTAAATTCCTGAATGTTCTACATTTAGAGAATATGCCTATAGGACCTAAATTTTGCATATTGAATTCCGCATTAAGAGAACCTATCTATAGGACTTGTCTTAATTTGTGCATTACCATAGTTAAACATCATGCTTAAGAACTAACGGGCTAAAAATAGATATCATTTTCAGTACCCCCTTTCGTAGAAATCATGCCTATAGGGATACTGCATGCTTCAATTCACGCTCGACTAGATATCATGTATATAGGAATTAAAATGAGCAACACTAGATATCCCGCCTATAGGATCTGAAAACAATTTAAAATCAGTTTGACTCTGAATCAGTTTTAAACAACCTTACTCTTTACTTTAACGCGTTTTAGAAAGCATGCCTATAGGATCCAAATTGTTCGTCTTCAATTGTTACTGTTTCGCTTCACTCTGAATAGATTCCATGTCTATAGGATCTCTCCTAAATGCTTAGGAAAGCCTTAGGTGACAACAACTAAAGAATTGAATCCTCCTTTGTCAATTGCTACAACTAGCAGGCAGGCCTGATTCAGGCTTCTTATCTGAGTTTTAAAATAAATTGGTCTGCCTCAGCAATTAAAATTTCCCTTACCTAAGTATGTTAAAGTTAGACCTTAGATGTATGTTTAAGTCATGCTATTTGTGTGCTTTGTTTGAGGAGGTATACATGAGCCTCTTATTTGTTATATGTTTCCCCTATTGTGCAGCCCCTATATGTTTTGTATGTCGCCTTAACTTTTTCACCTTTAAAACCTAAAATCAGCCTAATATCCCTCCCTTTAGGAATAGTAGTCCTAAAAATCCTCCGGGACTGATAGGAAGGGACGGGTAGTAGCATGCAATAGACATCGAGACAAATCCGCGCTTTAATACCTTAACGCGGTGGGAAGGGTAGATATGGATATGATGACCGGTGTGCTAATGCCACGTGTATCCCCTCTTCTGAGGAGTGTCATGCCGCATTGATGTGATCCATATTATAAATAAACCTAGGACCCCCCCCCCCCCTTTCCTCTTTTATATTTTTATGTATTTGTAGAAATTATAACCCTTTCTTCTCAAAATTCGCCTTTAATTGTTTTCAAACTCTTATTTGTTTAAACTTAAATCCCTTACTATTTGAGCCTATATTTGTCTATTTGATAAATTTTAAGAATTCACAATAAACTATCTGGCCGGGAACCACACTAGTAGATCCTGAGGGGTGCCTAACACCTTCCCTTAGGGTAATTTCAAGCCCTTACCCGATCTCTGGTTATCAAACAAGCTTAGGAGTAGATCTTATAGGTGTCTTAATGCACCTTAAATCATTAGGTGTCCACTCTTCAAAAATACAAAAGCACTTCCCAAAAGGAATGAGTTGTCCCATACCAAATGTCACAAACCCGATCTCCTGATTGCATAAGAGGGAAAAAGGGGGCGTGACAGCATGGCGACTCCGCTGGGGATATTTAGGCTTTTACTATTTCAGACTGATATTGTGAATTTATACCTCTTTATGTGCAATTACTTGTTTAATTCCTTTAAGCATTCAATTTCCTTTTCAACTGCAAAACTGACTTGTCTTCTTTGTTTCTTTCCTTTACTATTGCTTTAAATTATGAAACTGTTGTATTTACTGCTTTCTTAATGTGCAAATACATGTCAACATGCTTTTACTTATTGCATAACCATGCTCAGCATCATAATCCACTCGTGCCAAACAAAATACCATAGCAACACTTATAATGAGTGGTTGCGCTCTTCCTATATTATTACCCCCTAAATTCGGAAAAGGCATATTTGCGGTAAAACCAGTCGATCAGCGGTGCAGTCGACGGTTCCGAGCCTATCCCCCTTGAGTTGTTCGCTCAAGGATACCAGTCTAAAACCCCATAGAAACTTTACTCTGTT
This sequence comes from Nicotiana tabacum, assembly GCF_000715075.1. Taxonomy (NCBI): domain Eukaryota; kingdom Viridiplantae; phylum Streptophyta; class Magnoliopsida; order Solanales; family Solanaceae; genus Nicotiana; species Nicotiana tabacum. The sequence goes on from NC_134086.1 coordinate 49,768,603, forward strand.
AAACTATGCATGCATCATGGTCAAACCTAGCCGAGTCTGTTATGTTGTCCATATAATGACCCTCTACGATAGCCTTGACCAAAGTCCAATGGGTTTCCCTGAGCCCAAACGGGCATCACCACATTCTGTGCATTTATTTGGAGAACTTCATGCTAATTGTTGGTATTAAATAGTCGAGTCCGGTGGGGGGTATGGTCTTAACCCTTTTGTTTTGCAGAAAATGAAGAACGAGGTCCCCAGCTTCAGTATGGTTAGCACATCCTCACTCTTGCTAGACTGGTGGAAGAGTCTTCCAACGAATGACCAAATCAATGAGTGGAAGGAGAGGGCTGCCAAAGCTAGCAAAAAGTTGGAATATCTCGAATACAGTCTGCTGGAGTTGGAAGGAAAAGTGAGGAAGAGAGTCACCGACTGCCAAAAAACTGAGGGAAACAAATGAGAACACCTGGCAATGGCATTTTTACTGGTGAACCTACAGGAACTGGAGGATTTGATTAACAAGAGCATTCAACCTGAGAAAGGTCTTTCTAGGACTAAATAGATAGGAGTTTATCTTTTCGCTTTATAAATTGTAATAAGGCCAATGACCATTAGTGATTTTCATTTCCTCTTTATTTAGTGTCAATTTGGGATTTGTCTACTTTTTACCAACGAAATAAGGTATTTAGCATCCTAAGTTCTCCAAATCAATTTGTCGCTAGTCCTACCTTGGGCACAAAGAGGTTCCCAAATTAGGACATGATTTACATTCTTGCACTATGTGTTTAAACATTGCAACGCTTATTATAATCCTCACTAACTTGGTTACCTTTTTGTTTTTACTCTTTGTTTTATTATTCCCCTCCCCAAAGGTTAGTTCGTGCACTCTAGCAACATCGTCCTATTCCACGAGATCCAAGGGCCCTCCACCCACTCCTCCTCTTAGTCCTATAAAAAACAAGAGCAAAGAGAAGATGGAAGATTTGAACAACGTCAGTAAGGAGAACTCAACTGAATGGGTAGAGGTCACTCATGGACATGGTACTCATGTTCCTAAGGAAAATGCATCCCAACTCGAACAAAAACTGTTGAAATTCCAAGAAGAACTTGATCAGGTTCGGAATCTGGCAAGTTTGTCATTTTCCCTCACCACTCCAGCTATCAATTTCCCAAATGCTCGGAACCTTATACCTCCACAGAATATCCCAAAGCAACAGAACCATCCTGCTCCTCACCATTACTACAACACCTGCCATACCTCAAACAACACCCTGTTACTCATCCTAGAGCTCCAAAACTCCACAAATGACCACTTTCACACCCACCATAACACCCCTATATACGTGGAGACCATGCCACACTCCACCCAATCCATCTCAAGCACACCCGAGTCTGATGATAAGGACTTTCTCATCAGGAACCTGGTCGAAGAACTTAAGAAATTGACTAGCCAGATTCAAGGCGTCGAAGGAAGCAAGGGAATTGAAGGGCTGAACTATGAAGATCTTTGCATACAAGCCGACGTCGAACTACCCGAGGGGTACAAACCTCTGAAGTTCAAAATGTTTGATGGTACAGGGGATCCAAGGGTCCATTTGAGAACATACTGTGACAAGCTGGTTGGAGTAGGGAAAGATAAGCGAATCCGCATGAAGCTTTTCATGAGGAGTTTGAAGGGAGATGCTTTATCTTGGTACATTAGCCAAGATCCAAAGAAGTGGTCAAACTGGGTAGGCATGGTGTCCGACTTCATGGACAGGTTCAGGTTTAACACAGAGAATGCTCCGGACGTGTTCTATATTGAGAATCAGAAACATTTTGCGAGTATGCTACTCGTTGGAGGTCCAAAGTTGCTAAGGTCAGACCTGCCTTAGAAGAGGAACAAATGAAAAAATTCTTTGTCTGGGCTCAGGACCCGCAGTATTAAGAAAGATTAACGATGATTGCGATCCACAAATTTTCCGATATTATCAAGATGGGTGAAAGGATTGAAGAGGACGTCAAAAGCGGTATGGTTACAAACTTCGAGGCCTTGCAAGATACAAATAAGGCCTTACAGTCTGGTGGTGTATCCAAGAAAAGGGACGTGGGGGCCATAATGGTTGCATAGAGAACCAAATATCCTATCAAATACCAAACTTAGACAATACCTCCACACACATATCAACCAACTCCGAACTACCAAGCACCATCACCCACATACCAAGCTCCACCACCCACTTATCAATCACCTCCGCCTCCCATATACCAGCCTACTTCGCCCAGATATTCCCAACCCGCACATGTCTGCCAAACATACAATACTCAACCATCCCACTATCAATCACCTCCTGCACGCTAAAATTTCCCTAAACCCCGACCACATTTTGATCTCAGACCCCCAAAACAGTATACAACCATTCTGAACCTATTGACCAGTTGTACGAGAGACTCAAAGCTGCTAGTTATGTTACCCCCATCCCTGCTGCAACCCCTGCGAACCCTTCCCAATAGGTTAACCCAAACAAATCCTGTGCCTACCACTCTGGCATGAAAGGGCACACCATCGATGAATAATGTTCTCTAAAAGATAAGATTCAGTCTTTGATCGATAACAAGATTATTGTGGAAAAAGAACCCGCTCCGAATGCGCAATAACCCCCTACCAGACCATAAGGGTGGAGGTATTCACATGATTGAAATAGAAGATGATTGGGATCTCGAGGGATCAATCGAGTTGATCGCTGAAGGAGATGACCTAAAGAAGCCAATAGTTACTCTTAATCCGATCATAGACCAGATTCAACCATCTAGGGACGCTGAGGTAAATATGTCTGTGTTGCTTGAATTTGAAGCAACGTCATCCACAAAGACACCAGCGCCAATTGAGGTTGAATTCGTGTCTCCGGTAAATGCACCCACACCGTTTGAAGTTGCAGTTCAGAGTAAGGATAGCCACGCCGATCCCAGTGGCGATGTCGACCCTGGCACCATTCCATACAAAGGTTGTACCCTAGGACTATACAGCCAAGGCAAGGAGGAAATGCAAGGTCAGGTTCGAAGAGACTGTTGCCGCACATGGTATGACGAGAACTGGTAGGGTTTATACCCCGAAACACCTAGCCGAGTCAAGCAAGCAGGCCTCCAACCAGCCACCCAGTATTAAGATGGGTCCAGACAATCTTTGGAGAAAGATACAAGCCAAGAAATACTCGGTCATTGACCAGTTGAACAAAACGTCGGCGCAAATCTCTATTCTTGCTTTACTACAAAACTCTGAGGCACACAAAAATTCTCTACTAAAGGTACTAAGTGAGGCATATGTACCAAGCACATCACTGGCGGAGAAATGGCTAACATGGTAGGACAAGTGTTGGAGAGCCATAAGATCACTTTTCATGAGGACGAGCTACCACCTGAAGGGTTGGGACACAACAAAGCACTGCACATCACTGTGCAATGCGAGGACTACTTCATCACTAGGATCCTGATCTACGGGGGTTCCAGTCTCAATATTTATCCATTGGTAACGCTCAAGAAGTTGGGTAAGGGACTACACGAGATAAAGGAGGAAGCCATCAATGTGAAAGCTTTCGATGGTTCTCAAAGGTCCACCATTGGGGAGATTAGTCTATGCTTGCAAATGGGTCCAACATGGTTCGACGTTGATTTCTATATGATGGACGTCCTAGCATCTTACAATATGTTGTTGGGTCGACCATGGATCCATGCCCCTGGGGACGTAGCATCGACACTGCATCAGGCAGTAAAATTCGAATGGAATCATCAAGAGGTGATCATTCATAGAGATGGGAGCAACCCTATATACAGTCGCTAGACCATTCCGGCAATCGAAGGGAGAAGGAAGCTAGGCGGAGAGACTTATCATCACACTGAATAGGTAAATGTTGTTGACAAAGATAAGTGGTAGGATAACAAGATTGAGAGTATACTGAATTGGAGTGGGTACAAACCTAGCAAGGGGCTCGGCAAGAACCTCTAAGGAATCGCTAAGTCCATAAAGCTCAAAAAATATGGCACTACTTTCGGTCTGGGATATGAGTACATCTGGGAAGAATTCAACAATTGGTCACCACCATGGCGCGGTCCTTACTATCCACTAGAGCAGCCAATACCACATCTGGAGCAGACCTTCCAACCAGCCGACATTATTTATAGGTCAGACGAAGAAGAAGCATTGGTCGCGGTGAAGAACTTGTTCCTGGAAGACAATGACATGGATTGTTGTGTTGTTCTCGAGGAGGAGGGGGAGGAAGGCCCTTCCATACATGCGGTAAGCAGAGGGGAACGCCTCAATAACTGGACCATCAGGACAACCAGAGCCCGACGAGCCTCGGGATAGCAAGGCTAAAACAAGCATTATGCACTGTTTTATTTGCTAAATGATTTTCCTTTCGCATTTTGATTTCAGTAATAAGATATCCAATGTTCAAAACTATTATGCAATTTATCAAAGCATTTGAATTTTCTTACGAATCAACACTCATTATTATTTTTTCTCTTATTAGTTTACTTATACAGTATTACTATTACTTATCTTGATGAACCAATGACTGTGACATGCAATGAGACAACACAACAAACAGATATTGATTTAGAGGAAGATGACATACCAGAGGAGGTTGTCAAAGAAGTTGAGAACTTTGAGGATAGACCTAAGTCCAACCTAGACGAGACATAAATTGTTAACCTGGGAGATGCAGAGAACGTCAAAGAAACGCGAATCAGTGTTCACTTATCACCGTCAGAAAAGAAGGAATACACGGAATTTCTAAGGGAATACGAGGATATATTCGCCTGGTCGTATGATGACATGACTGGTCTAAGTACGTCTATTGTTGCTCACAAACTACCAACCGATCCGACATGTCCACTGGTAAAGCAAAAGTTTAGAAAGTTCAAGCCTGATATGAGTTTGAAAATCAAGGAAGAAGTCACTAAGCAAGTCAAATCTAAGGTTCTCAAGGTAGTAGAATACCCGACATGGTTAGACAACATCGTTCCAGTGCCAAAGAAGGATGGGAAGGTCAGAGTCTGTGTCGACTACCGGTATCTCAACCGGGCCAATCCGAAAGATGACTTCCCTTTGCCGAATATACACATCCTGATTGACAATTGCGTCAAGCATGAGCTGCAGTCATTTGTAGATTGTTTCGTTGGTTATCATCAGATCTATATGGATAAAGAAGATGCTGAGAAAACAGCTTTCATTACACCGTGGGGAATATACTGTTACAAGATAATGCCGTTTGGGTTAAAGAATGCAGGGGCCGCCTACATGAGGGCCATGACTACTATTTTCCATGATATGATACACAAGGAGATTGAGGTGTATGTAGATGATGTCATCATCAAGTTAAGAAAGCCACTGATCATATGGAAGATTTGAGGAAGTTCTTCAATAGATTGCGAAGGTACAAACTGAAACTGAATCCCGCAAAGTGCGCATTTGGGGTTCCTGCTGTAAATTGCTTGGGTTTATTGTGAGTCGCCGAGGAATAGAACTGGATCCATCAAAAGTCAAAGCCATTCAGGAACTACCACCGCCAAAAAACAAGAAAGGCATGATGAGTTTCCTGGGGAGACTCAACTACAACAGCTGGTACATAGCACAATCTACAGTTATCTGTGAGCCAATATTTAAGATGTTGAAGAAGGACGATGTTACCAAATGGACCGATGAATGCCAAAAATCCTTCAATAGAATCAAGGAGTATTTGTTAACACCACCAGTCTTGGTCCCGCCTGAGCCAGGTAGACCCTTATTGCTCTACCTTGCAGTACTGGATAGAGCTTTCGGTTGCGTTCTGGGGCAGCATGATGAAACATGAAGGAAAGAGTAGGCTATCTATTACCTCAGTAAGAAGTTCACCCCGTACGAGACACGGTGTCACACCTCCTTTTTACCTACACCCCCAAAAGGGGATATAATGGAGTTTTTTCCAATTTAAGTGACAATCGAAACAGAATTATTTATTTATGAAAAATTCAGAGTCGCCACTTGGGATAATTTATGGTGTCCTCACCAGTTCAATCCCGAATCGAGGAAAATATTAACTCTGTATTATAGTCCGCGAACTAGAAATCCGGGTAAGGAATTCTATTAACCCGGGAGAAGGTGTTAGGCATTCCCGGATCCGTGGTTCTAGAAAGGTCGCTTAACTATTATCAATGGCCTAATTATCGGATTTTAAAAACACCTTTAAACCTATGTGCATTTTACTTCAAACCGCTTTTAATTATTTTAAGGAAGATATCAACGTCATCTAAAACATGTCTTTGGACCACACCACATGAAATGCACCCACAGTCCGAGACACATTTTATTTAACGTTGTTAAGATTTGGATTTGGGTCACATGAAATGCACACCCGAGTTTAGGAAGGTAATATTATTAAATAATGCGCGTAAAGCAATTACGCATTTTTAACTTTGTGAGGGCCATGGAAAATTTGCTAAATGATGCGCCTCGAGTTCTAAGGATTTAAAAGAAATAATTAAATGAGGGCCACACATTAGAGGATTTATTTGGCACGGCGCACCTCAATTCCAATTTTTAAAAGGGAATTCGAACTACATCCGGAGGGCCATAAACTATTTGTGTTATCTAATATGGCTCCCCTCCCGAACCTACTCGCTTAAACTTATTCGAGGTATTAGGGCCATTGGTTAGTCATGCTGTTTACTGAGGCCTAAACACAATTATTAATGAAGTCCAACTAACAACATTAGCCAAATGGAAAATCTAGCCCTCTTGTTTTAAAATCCAAATGTTCAGTATACCTTTACCAAAAGAATCTTTGCATTGAAAATGGAAACAAATTTGATATAAAAGAAAAATGAATGGTTCATGTCAAAATCAACTAATCTGAAGGTCAAAAAGAGTAGGCCCAACACGAAAGGCCCACATTAATTAGGAGTTAAGGAGAGACTAAGGGAAAGACTCAAGTTCGAGTCAATTGGCATGCGATTAAGGTCAACAACGATTACAAGGGGTCGGTATCGAACCCAGCTAACTACCAAAGGCGAATCAGTATTGAACCTTCAATCTTGGGCCCGAATAAGCCCAAGTCTTAGTGAAAAGCGGCACTCCAAATAAACAAATCCACCAACGAACGTGTATTGCCCATGATTCCATTTTTGTTTTGTTCAAATTTGCGAATTAACCTAGAATGTTACTGATTTCAGACCAACAATTGAAGAAGTAACATACTCACTAAGTAAAATAAAAATCAGACCCATAATTCAAAACTGATAGGAGACAATCATCAGAACCTTTCCTGCTTTCACTTATGTGATCAAAACATGACAGTAGGCCTCATTAACAACTGAAATTCAGCACAATGCTACCATACAACCGATGCATTATTCCTTAATGGTGTCCACATTTCAAGATCGATAAGAGTTCAGCTACTACACCTAAGAGTCAGCATACATGTTTTAACAAAATCCTGAAAGTGCATACCAAATTTGCATCTATCGCAGTAAAAACATTAGTATAGGAACTTAAATCTAACTAACAGTATATATACATTGTACACATTAGACGCATAGGAACTTAAACAACATTAGTATTTAGAATGACAAGCTAAGATTTACATAGAGAAGAAGATTTGAATATCAAGCTCAACACATAAACAACACACACGACTGAATATCAAACTTCCAACTTCCATTTTTCATTTCACGTTCAACTTGAAGATCACATTATGCAGGTTTCAGAGCATGTACCTGGAATTTGCACAAAGAAGAATAGAGGTGAACAGTCAGCAAATAAGCAGCAACAGATGGCAGTCCCAGATTCAGCTAGTTGAGCAGTGAAATCAACTCACAAAACCAATGAAACAATAGAAAATCCCAGGAAGGAAAACAACCCTAAACCAGTGAAAATGAACTATATTGCAATGATTTCAACCAAAAACCCCAAACAGCAAAACAGTTTTCAAACCATTTCTAGCGCACAATCAAACCCAGATTCAACAATTAGGACCATACAATCAACTCGAAAACCCGATGGAATAGTGGCCCTCAATAAGCTTGAACCACAATAACTTCTCAAAACCCAATGTCAATCCATTTCAAATCATAAAACCTATAACTATTGTTTTCAAGAAAAAAAAATCACTGATGAAGTTCAATAGAACAGTCTTTTTCACTAAAATTTTTAGCCGTTTTCCTTTTCTGTATTTTTTTCTCTCAAGTTCTCTTTTATTCTGATCTTCTGCCTTGAGTAACAAGGTAGAGTGCTTTATAGGCAAGGAAGTAGGGCAACACTTGGGAATTAGTTTTTGCACTTTAGCCCTTTTTGAATTTTCAGTATAGCCTAGATATCCCTTATCCAATTTCCTTTTTGTTTAACTACCCCTAGTTCAAATTTTAGCTTATTAGGCAGTACCCCTCCCCAGCTTTCTAGAAGCTTCCCAATTCTGTTACTCATAGATTCCCTTTCCCAAATTTCCTAAACTACCCCTCGAGTCCTGGTTATTTACCCTCCCAGCCAAACAGACCCCGGGTCCAATTGACCCAAATTAATGGGGCTGTGTAGACCCAATTCAGTTCCCTCTTGGGCTTCAATCCTTGTGAACCCAATTAATATGAAGACAAACCCAGAAAACCAAATGTTCAGATTCAGAAACCTAATGACTCGGAACAAAATTAAGCCCAAAACAAGAATGAAAATTCAAATTATCCAGACTTGAAGACAGGACCCAACTGATAATCAAACACAGCCTAAATCTAACATGCAGATACAGACGGTGTGAAGAAATGAAAAAAATGGGAAATCAAAATCAGAAAACTAAAAGTAAGACTAGAAGAAGGTAAGAAGAGAACAAAGAAACAGAAGTTAAATAACAAAAGGTAAAGAAGAGTAAAATACCTAAAAACAAACTCGGACTAGTAAAGAATGGTGACGAATCTTCAAGTCTTCAAATTTTCCGGCTCAGTCTGAGATTAATCGGGTGTTTTTTATCAGAAACACACGAATAAAGTCAAAATGGACCTAAAATCTTCAATGAAATCTTGATTTGAAAATCTTGGGATTTTAGGGTTCATTTTCTTATCTAATATTCGAGAAGATCGGGCAACATTCGATGGAAACTGACCTGGGATTTTCGAGGAGGGAGTCGTGGAGGTTCCGGGGTGTAATTTTGGTGGTGAACGGAGATGGCGCCGCCACCGAAGACGGTGAGGCTTTTAGGGCGGCTCTAGGGTTTCCAGTCCCTGAGATAAAGAGAAGTGAAAGAGACGGGATGGGTGTTCTGAGGGGGGGATGGGTTTCCGACATTTAAGTACTAAAGTAAAATCAGTTCCGGACCATTTGATCAGCTGAGATCAATGGTCCAGATCAAAATGAACGAAACAGTGTCGTTTTGAGTGAGGCGATTGGGTCGGGTAAGGGCAGAATTGGGCCGGATTTTGGGGACGTGTATCAGGGCATTTTAGATATGGGCTGGGATGTCCTAATTACACTACGCCTAAACTAACTCTCCTCTTATTTTAACTCCTATTTCAAATAAAATTTCCAAAAATTCTTTTCCTCTTTTTTTTTCCAAAATTAAATTAAAATCTAAATTAATTTCTAGAACCTAATTAACTAAAAAAAACCCTAATTAAACCTAAATAATAATTATCACAATTAACAACAAAATAAAATTAAAAGAAAACTATTCAAAAATCAAAATTAAGATTAAAAGTGCAAATTAAACTATTTTTTTGTGATTTTCAATTTTATAAAGCAACTAATCCCTAATTAATTCTTAAAAATGCAAATTTAAATCCTAAATGCAAATGCAAACTATATTTTTGTAATTTTCATTAATTTAAATAAAAATAAACACGCACAAACAAATGCAAACAATTGACAGAAAATGCCCCAAAAATCCAGGAATTTGTAAATAATGGGAAAATTATTTTGTTTTGAATTTATGGGAGTAATTCATATAGGGCAAAAATCACATGCTCCCAATTGCACCTCTTTGCTCGGAAACACGAAGAGTTTTCAAAGATAAAGTGAGCGAATACGAGCGATTTTTGCCCATTTGAATACTCCGTGTGAAGCATTTTTGACGAATTTGGCAGCACTCTGCTTCTGAGGTTGCCTACATATCCTTGGCTATAAAGGAATTAGGTTAGTGTAGTTCGGGAAATTTTGGTAGCTAGGACTACCATGAAGCTGTGATTTCACCGTTGCTGTTGATTCTGCTGCTACTGCTTACAGACCCCTTATTACACCATGACAAAATAAAAGAAGCTAGACTAAACTACGATCTGTGAGTTACAAGAAATCCTATCTATATCTTCAAACTTAATCTTGTTGTTCTTGTTGCCTTGTTAATTTGTTGCCGACTTAAGTTGTAATGTGAGATGTTTTCCCTTTTCTCCAAGTGGACGCCTGACTGCTCAACTTGAACTATATTTTGAGATGCTTTCCCTTTCTCCGGGTGGACACCTGACTGCTGAACTTGAATTGTATTCCCATGCTCTCCAGGTGGGCGCCTGATTTCTGAACTTGAAATGTATTCCCGTGCTCTCCAGGTCGGCACCTGACTGCTGAACTTGAATGTATTCCTGTGCTCTCCAGGTGGGCGCCTGATTGCTGAACTTGAACTGTACTCTTCCTGTTCTCCAAGTGGGTACCTGATTTAAACAAAAATAGACAAAACAAAGAAAATTTTCTGCCCCAATTTTGTAGCTGAGCACATATGTGAGTGTTAAACTAAATCATATTACCAAATATTACTAAGAATTTGAAAGCTAGATCTCATTTTCCAGGAAGGTCCTGACGGCTCCTAGTTAAACGACAGTTTTAAATCTAAATCATATCTCCTAAGGTATTACTTTCGCTACATCTTGTTTTCTAAGCCGATCTTAAAACTACACCCCATTATCCAGGAAGGCCCTGACAACTTTTAACTAAACGACAATTTTAAATCTAAGTTATATCTTCTGAAAGTATTACTTCCGTTGTATCTTGTTATCTAAGAAAGTATTAAAGCTACATCCCATTATCTAGGAGGGTCTTGAAAGTCAAAAATCAAATATTATCCTAAGAGTGACAATTTTTACGGCTAAATTACACTACCCTACAGCAGAGCCTATGCTAAATCTTTGTTATCTAAAGGATGTATTAAAGCTAAGTCCCATTATCCAGGAGGGTCCTGAAAATATACGGTCAGACCTGTCTGGTGCTTGCCTTTCCTTACGGTGGGTTTCTCCAAAACAAACAAACTTTTCTACCCCTGTTTCAATCAAAGAAAAATCTTGTCAGTTTAAAATATGTGGTTGGTTTGTGGCCTTGACTTTGAGGGCGATTTCTCCTTCACTTCCCATGATAACTGATTTTCACTTGATGACCTTGCTTGTTTATGGTCTAACCACTTTCTCTGTCGTCCTTATCACAGAAAATGCCCCTTCTCCGTTCAGACCCAATTCCCTCTATTTGTTGCATTGCTCATGAACTGACATTTACCAACCTTTGTGTTTCACTGAAAATACCTTTGATCCGTTCACCTAACACTCTCTATCTGTTGCATCGTGCTCTTGTGTTGATATGTACTGCACTTTTGTGTTTCTCATGAATTCCAAAGCACGTTAATTGCCATCCACTTAGTGCAAATGCTGTTCTTTCCTGACTTAAATCACTAGCCTTGGCCTTGAAGTCTATTGTTCCCTCACTTGTCACGATAACTTTGATTTCTACTTGGAAGACCTCGCTTGTCACTAGTTAACCACTTTCTTTGTTGATCTCATCACAGAGAATACCTTTGACCCGTTCACCCAACATCCTTTATCTGTTTCATTATTCACGAATTGAAATATACCAGACCTTTGTTTTTATCATGGACCCCAAAGCATGTTGATCATTACCAACTCAGTGCGTTTGTTGTTCTTTCCTAACTTATGACATTGTGACGTGCTAGCCAGATCTCGTTTTGTGCAATTGGAAACCTGGTGGCAGATTTTGAAGCCATTTCTTACTTGTTTTGTCCAAACAGACTTATGATAAAAGGGACAGAGTAAAGGATAATGGAAAGAGATGATTCCTAACAAGAAAACTACAAAATAGAAATCTATCAGATGTGGATACCAACTCTAATGACCATGACATGCACCTGAGGCCTATTCTGTTAAGCAAGTCTGATGTTCAGCTCTTGTTGTATCCTTAAACCGTGAAACTGGGCTTCAATCCTTTGATTATCCAATCTGACTCACAATCCTTATTCGACTTGTAGTGCCCGAAGGGTTTTCACCATCAAGTCTCTATCATTTTGTTCTTTCTCTCAACTTACAGTCACCTTAAGGTGCCCGTGAAGGTTTTCACCCATAAGACTCTCTCATTTTGATTTTTCTCAGCTTTCATCGCCTTGCGGTACCCGTGAGGGTTTTCATCAATAAGACTCTCTCGTTTTTCATTTCCCTTGTTTGTATCAGAGTGTTGCCCCTGATATGATTCACCTCTACTCGCTCGCCTTGGAATCTTTCAAAGACTGATCAGAAGGTCTTTATTTGGACCATAACGTGGGCTTTTGGATGGGGTTAGAAAGAAAGGGTATCAAAAGGCTCAAAGCAACTCATTTAGGTTCAAGATTACAACTTTCGGAATCAGATTTCTTACAATAACCACAACTTCTGCCCCAGTTTCTTGCTTGGGGACTTTTGGATTTTTATTTTCATGGGACTGAACCATGAGGCTGCCTACGTATCCTTAAAAGGAATCAGGTCGAACGTAGTTCATGTCATTGGAATTGCTCTGTTGTTGTGATTTTTCTTTCCTCTTTCTCTTTTCTTTTCTTTTCTGTCTTCCTTTTTCTCTTTTTGTTATTTTGTTGTTTTTTCTTTCTTCTTTTTCCTCTTTTTTTCCTTTTTTTCAATTTTCATCTTTTCTTTTCTCTCATTTCCTTTACTTATCTTTCATGCTTGCGTTTCTGATCTTTGCTACTAATTCCGAAAGAGGGGTACGAAAGGAAATAAATAAGGCTCAAAGGAGGTAACAAAGGATAAAGTGTTTAGATAGCAGAACAAAATGCCTTCGTCATTCCAATCTTCAAAGCATGCCAGATGCAAACGGCACAATTAAACAAACCAAAGAAATCACACATAATATCTTTTGACTGCATCATAATTGATAGTCATATCCACACATTTGCCTTCTATATCTGTTAAGTACAAAGCACCATTGGACAACACTCTCTCTCTCATTACCACGAACGACTCTTGTCAATTTGAAACTTGCGTTTAGATTCAATCTGATGCGGCATGATGCATTTCAATAGGGTTTCTTTATGTTCTATCTGCCACAGTTTCACACAATTCGGGTTTGAAGTGATTTCAAAATGCCTTTACTTATTTCTCTCAAATGTCCCTACATCTTCAACATTGTTTCATTGCTTCGTGATTAAACTGACTTTAAAACCAGGTTGAGAATTACCCGTGCATGTCATGTCACTAGAGTTAACAGGAAAAGAACTGTGAAAAGAAAAGAAAACTAAACGAAAATGACTAGAAATCACAGAAAACAGAAAATTGCATTAGACAGATGGTGAAAAGGTCTGGACAACAAAACAAACAAACTAAACTGGGGTTACAAACCTAGAACAAACCTAGACAACACTAAACGGGCTATAATGACTGAACAAACTAGGCAAAATAAAAGGATAGAAGGGTTTGAGTCACAAGACAATATCCGGATTACAACCCTGAAACAACCCGGACAGCAGAAATGACAACAAAATAAACCACCAAAACTCCTCCCTTGCTAACCAAGAAAAGAGCGTCTTTCCAATCATCAAACTCAACATCTTAGCCACTGACTTCTGCATCAACAATACTAGGACCTACACAAGTCTCCATCACATTGTTCTTAACAGATTGCCTTTGGGTTCCTTTTGCCTGCTCGTTTTTAGGATCAACCACTGATAGCGCTGAAAGCTTCGTAGAACGTGGACCTCCGAGGATCCCAGAAGAATTCTCACATTCCTTTTCAAAATAAATCATACCCACCGTATGCATCTCATTATGCATAGGTGATGGACTTTGGCTAGTGTCTGCTGCATCTGGATTTTGCACGACAATGTCGCCTGTATCAATAAGCTTCTGAATTGTGTTCTTCAAATTCCAACACTTCTCTATGTCATGCCCCGGGGTATCTGAGCAATATGCACACATTTGAGAAAAATCAAACTCCTTTGGAGGGTTTGGCATTTTTATCTGGATCGACTTCAACATGTCCAATTTCCTTAGCCTCTAGAACATACTGGCATATGACTCTCCCAATGGAGTGAAGGTTTTCTTCTTCTGCAACCTCTCGTTCTTAAATGCTTGATTGGGCCAAAAAGCTGATCCAGGGGGTTTCGGTAGGCTCGTGAGGGTGAATAGGTATTTTGTGGAGCTGGTACTAAGAAAGTGATGTACGACTTTGGGATTTTTGTGGAGAGAAGTAACATTGGGGAGGTTCATCTGGTACACAAGGATGTCCACAGGGACGATGTCGAGGCTAGAAGTGTTGATCAGGAAGGCCCATCAGATCATCTTTTCTGTTTCTCTTTCTTCCACCCAGGCTTACTGGGATGTTCTGAATGTCTTTCGAACAACTCATGATTTTGCCTAACTTGATTCCCTCTTATACTAGCTCCCCTATTTTTAACACATCATTGAAAGGCTTTCCCAAGGCCGGGATTAAATGACTGAAGTAGGTGGGCCCCTGGGCTTGTAGGAAAAGCTCAACCATTTCTTCTTCACTAATCGGGGTATTGACTCGAGCAGCTTGCTCCCTCCATCTGAGCCCAAACTCCCTAAAGCTTTCCTCCAACTTCTTTTCTATTTTAGATAGGGAGAAGTGATCTGGGGTAACACCTGATCTGTATTGAAAGCACCGAAAAATATCTTGAGCCATGTTAGCCAATGTAGACCACTTACCAACATCTTGACGATTATGCCATTCCAAAGCTTCCCCAGTCAAGCTCTTACTGAAATACGCCATCAACAAATCATCTTTCTCGCCAACACTTCTCATTTCACTGCAATAATCCCTCAAATGGGCTACTGGATCTCCACACCTATCATACAAGTTAAATCTTGACACTTTAAATCCTACGGGTAGGCAAACGTCATGGGACACGGACAATTGTTTGTAAGCCATTCTACCCTGGTCTCCCCTTCCTTGCTTGTTCTTCAAGGATTGACCTATGCCTTTCAGCCTCCTGGGTATCCTATCTTTCACTTCTCTTCCTTTGAACCTTTCATTTTCAACATGAGCCTCATCCCACGGACCTTGTTTGTATGAGTAGGGAACTTTGTGGGCAACATCCGAGGGGTAATATCGTGCATCATGAGCTTGAAGATAAGCGGGTAGATCCGAAGAGTATGGAGGATCATCTGGCATTGTGTTTGGATCTTGGGTAAGGGCGACATCTAGGAAGCTAGGTGGTGGCGGGGGTGATGCCTTCCCAGTCATCTAAGCCTGATACATGTCTGTCATGTGTTGTCTCAACATCTTTACCTCTTTAACCAACCTGTTGTCCTGTTCAACCAACTGCTTTTGGGACCCGGTATCCACCAACTCGGTTCTGTTGTTGTCTGCCATTGCTTTTTGGCTTTATGTTGTGGAGAGGAGTTACTACTTCGGGAACCACAAATCAATCATCTTTCTGTACTAAATTGTCAACAACAAACTTGTTAGTGATTAAAGCTTAACAGATAGGCAACCGCTCATTTGGGGAATGAATGCACCTAAGCAGTTAACCATTTCTATTATGCATTTGATCGGTTGTTTGCGTCATCCCGGTTTTCCCTTATTTCCATTTGCAACTACTCTTTTTCTCTCTCTCCTTTTTCTTTTATTTTTATTTTTTATTCTTGCCTTCCTTTGCTTGTTTTCCCTTCGTTTTATTCTCTCATTTCCCTTTCTTGTTTTGCCATTGTTTCCTTCTCACAGTTTCTTATTTTCTCTCTTTTCCTTTTCTTTTCGCTCTTATTTTTCCTCTCTTTTTCTTTTCCTCATCTTTTTTATCACTCTTTTTTTTCTTTTGGTTATGGTCGAATCCAATGGAGACAGCCTACGTATCATGACCCCACATGAATCAGACCAAGCGTAGTTCTTGGGAAATAAATGTAAAAGTAAATGATAAACACATTTTGGGATTTTCAAATTTTTCCATAATATAAATTAGTTTTGATTACAACGAGTCCTAAAAACTACATACTCGATAAGGGAAATTAACAGACCCTGCCTCAAAACAAGACCAACAGACTCTGACAGAAAGGTGAAAACAACAGACTCGAAAACCAACTAACAGACTCCAACAAAAGAAAATATAGACTCGCAAATAGACTAATAGACTCCAATGAAAATCTTGAATACATTAATGCCTCAAATGCTCCTGGGGCCCGCTGGACATCATTCGGTCTCGCCACGGGCCTGTATGCAAGATCCCTTTGAAGCCTCTCCAAGTCACTCATTATCTGCTGGACAAATGTCATTACTGCCGCAAAGAAGGTGGTGCGAGTCATATTCTCACATGCTTGGCATTTCACAACAATGTAGTCGACAATGGTTCTGATCCTATCTCGGATTCTACCCTTTTCTTGAAGCAAACGTCCGACCTGTTGATTCCAGGCTTCTAACACCTGAGTGTCATGGGGATGTTGATTTTGCAACTGTTGCATTTCTTCCTCCATCTGAGGCATCAAATCATAACAGTGTTCCCTATCAACTTTGAAATCTTTAGCCTGCTTGGCTACCTCATTCCCAAGAGTAGCTACTTTTCTTTTCAGGCTGGTGATTGTCCATTCATACTTTCTCTTCATTTGTTGCACAAACTGTATCCGACCTTTTGCGTTTTCCGCCAATTGAGGCCGGACTTTCGCTAGACTGGCCTCAGACTTTTCTAGGTCATCTTGATACTCAAGGGCTTTCTTTTTCAGACTGCTTATAAGCCTTTCATCCGCTCGGCTTCTTTCCAGGTTTTTAGCAGCTATTTTCATCTTCCGGATTTGAGCTTTGAGCGCTTCATTTTCCTGGGTTAGCTTCTTCTTCTCGCCTTGATCTACAGCGGCTTGCAACCCATTCTCAAACTGAAGGTCCATGACTTGCTTTTCCAACCTGCCTATGGTGGCTCGGTACTCATTTTCTTTGGTCAACCAGTCCCATTGCACCTATGCTCCGTCGGTAAATTGTTGGACATGGGGTTTCTTTGCGGGCCTTTTAGGCTCCTGATGAACTCAGGATCTTTTACCATACCACGCAGTGTAACCAGGCCCCACCTCACCTCTGGATAGATCTCGTACTTGAGTTCTAGGCTCTAAGAATCTGCACTGATGCCAAATCCGACGCACTCTTTCTTCGGGAAAAGCGACTTTTAATTCCAACTCAATAACCTGCCGACTCAAATCCTCATCGTGTGGGATGGTCTGGTATCGGCATAACTGATGTAGAACTAGGTGCGGGGCATAAGACTGGATACTCCGCAGACCCATTAATAATAGAAAGTATACCTCAGCCGACATATAGATTACTCACTGACCGAGAGCCACCCAATGTCCATTCGATCTTATTTGTAGTCAAAGATCTCAAATGAGCATGCCATGCTTCCATACCATCAGGGAAATCATAACCCTCTACCTGTTTTTCATGTTTTTCAATGCACTCGAGGCTGGTCATTCCACAATTCAAGTATCCAGAACGGTGGCAAAGATGTTCCTCCATCCATAATTGTAACAGCATATTGCACCCTTCAAAGAACTTTCCCCTTCTCGGCAAAGGGTCATAGCTCGGTATATTTCTGCCAATATCAGCGGCACTATCGTCCCATTTGCCCTTTTCATCATAAAGTCGGCTATCCCCACGAGTCCCAACTCTATGTTCTCATCTTTTCTGGGGCAAATCAAAGTACCCAGGAACACCGTTATAAAAGCTAATCCTCTCCGAGCTTCCCACTTTTCTTGGTTTCCCGCGTGAGTAAGAGCGGTATCTGGCATCTCAAAGCCACGAGGATTCCCGTAACGTCGGTACAATTTTCCGTCTCAGATGTCCCGAGTGATGCTTAATAGGTCCAAAAATTTGTGAGGGGTTACTGTTCTTGGTGCTACCGGGTACTGATTTCTAAGATTCCCCTCGAAACCGACGTAGCCTGCTATCTCTTCTAGGGTAGGAGTTAACTCGAAATCAGCAAAGTGGAATACATTATGTGCTGGGTCCCAAAATGGTATCAATGCCTCGATTATGTCCTTTCTCGGATTAACCTTCTAGAGCCCGACAAGACCACCCAATGCTTTTGTCACAACTTTTCTGCTATTGTCCCCCAAATCATGCCACCACATATGTAGCTCCAAAGGGATCTCTTCACGGACTGAGAAAGGTTCATTTTGAATTGTGCTCATCCTGTACATTTATCAAGGTGATTTTAATTAAAAGAAAACTATGACTCATTTTGACTCAAGAAAAATGACCATTTTTCAAAATTTTCACAAAATATCCAACTTTACCAATATGGCCATTCAGCACTCGAAAACAAAGATTTTAAGGCTGTGTCGGCTAACCAGCCAAAACCTTTAAAAATGACTAAAAGTGGTTGTTCCTGCAAAAACAGCCTTCCGACACCCTTTTGAGGGACATTCGGCTATTTTTGACAAGAATGTCATCACCTTGCTTATTTGCAATAAACTTAAAATTTTTGTTCTTTTTGGACTATTTTTGCAAAAAAAGAAGTTGGACCCGATGGGGGTTGCCTACGTATCTCACATCCGATGAGAATCAAACTAGCGTAGTTCGGGCAAATAAAATAAAACCAACTATTTTCAAAACAAAACCGTTTTTTGTTTTCTTTTTTTTTTCATTTTTCTCAAAGAAATTCGGCAGAGTTTCAGTACCCTTTGAACATTGGTTTTCCCAAAACATGTGATTTAACTCATTTAACCCTCACATTGCTATTCTCTTTTTTCCAACTTTTTTCCCATTTTTCAAAAGCCGGTCAGCATGCAAATCCAAATCGAATAAATGCACAAGTAGCAAGTAAGATGCATCATAATGATCTTTTCATTTTTGGTACACCTGTCCTAAACAGACCAAACCCCTGTGTTGAGTCTCCAAAGTCAAATGCACGTGATGCAAGCAAACGTTCCTACTAGGGATCCGGCATGAGGTCTTGTTATGCTAGATTTAAAACCTAGGTTTATTGTTCTAGACCTGGCTTACCCGAATGGACAGCTCGAGCCGGGGGGGGGCAGCATACCGGGAAACAGAAGCTTCACCGGATTTGCAACTTGTCTGAACCTTGTTCTAAAATTGGAATGACTCTAACAGAAAAGAAGTCACACGAAGTGCACACTCCTCCATGATTTAGAAGACTCAGAGAGAAGAAGGGTTTCGTAGCAGTTTATATACAGTTCACAGAATATCAAAGCGATAAAAGCAACACTTAGAACATTAGGCTCAAACATGTAACAAAATCAGATAATTAATAAAGCCAGCTATAACAATTCATCTAAGCTCGAATTCTTGAACCCTGAACCAGAGATTCTAGGTTCAATCCTCAGCAGAGTCGCCAGAGCTGTCACACCTCTTTTTTACATACACCCCCGGAAAGGGATATAATGGAGTTTTTTTCAATTTAAGTGACAATCGAAGCGAAATTATTTATTTATTAAAAATTTAGAGTCGCCACTTGAGATATTTTATGGTGTCCCAAGTCACCGATTCAAATCCCGAATCGAGGAAAATATTAACTCTGTATTATAGTCCGCGAACCTGAAATCCGGGTAAGGAATTCTGTTAACCTGGGAGAAGGTGTTAGGCATTCCCGGATTCCGTGGTTCTAGCACGGTCGCTTAACTGTTATCAATGGCCTAATTATCTGATTTTAAAAACACCTTTAAACCTATGTGCATTTTACTTCAAACCGCTTTTAATTATTTAAAGGAAGATGTCAACGTCATCTAAAACATGTCTTTGGACCACGCCACAGGAAATGCACCCACAGTCCGAGACACATTTTATTTAACGTTGTTAAGATTTAGATTTGGATCACATGAAATGCACACCCGAGTTTATGAAGGTAATATTATTAAATAACGCGCGTAAAGCAATTACGCGTTTTTAACTTTGTGAGGGCCATGGAAAATTCGCTAAATGGCGCGCCTCGAGTTCTAAGGATTTAAAAGAAATAATTAAATGAGGGCCACGCATTTAAGGATTTATTTGGCGCGGCGCACCTCAGTTCCAATTTTTAAAAGGGAATTCGAACTACATCCAGAGGGCCATAATTTATTTGTGTTATCTAATATGGCTCCCCTCCCGAACCTACTCGCTCAAACTTATTCGAGGTATTAGGGCCATTGGTTAGTCATGCTGTTTACTGAGGCCCAAACACAATTATTAATGAAGTCCAACTAACAACATTAGCCAAATGAAAAATCTAGCCCTCTTGTTTTAAAATCCAAATGTTCAGTATACCTGTACCAAAAGAATCTTTGCATTGAAAATGGAAACAAATTTGATATAAAAGAAAAATGAATGGTTCATGTCAAAATCAACTAATCTGAAGGTCAAAAAGAGCAGGCCCAACACGAAAGGCCCACATTAATTAGGAGTTAAGGAGAGACTAAGGGAAAGACTCGAGTTCGAGTCAATTGGCATGCGATCAAGGTCAGCAACGATTACAACGGGTCGGTATCGAACCTAGCTAACTACCAAAGGCGAATCAGTATTGAACCTTCAATCTTGGGCTCGAATGAGCCCAAGTCTTAGTGAAAAGCGGCACTCCAAATAAACAAATCCACCAACGAACGTGTATTGCCCATGATTCCATTTTTGTTTTGTTCAAATTTGTGAATTAACCTAGACTGTTACTGATTTCAGACCAACAATTGAAGAAGTAACATACTCACTAAGTAAAATCAAAATCAGACCCAAAATTCAAAACTGATAGGAGACAATCATCAGAACCTTTCTTGCTTTCACTTATGTGATCAAAACATGACAGTAGGCCTCATTAACAACTGAAATTCAGCACAATGCTACCATACAACCTATGCATTATTCCTCAATGTGTCCATATTTCAAGATCTATAAGAGTTCAACTACTACACCTAAGATTCAGCATACATTTTTTAACAAAATCCTGAAAGTGCATACCAAATTTGCATCTATAGCAGTAAAAAAACCTTGTGACTTCAGTAATCGAAGAAGCCACTCAAACTGAATAGGCTACTACTAAATCTAACTAACAGTATACATACATTGTACACATTAGACGCTGCTACCATACAACCTATGCATTATTCCTCAATGTGTCCATATTTAAAGATCTATAAGAGTTCAACTACTACACCTAAGAGTCAGCATACATTTTTTAACAAAATCCTGAAAGTGCATACCAAATTTGCATCTATAGCAGTAAAAAAACCTTGTGACTTCAGTAATCGAAGAAGCCACTCAAACTGAATAGGCTACTACTAAATCTAACTAACAGTATACATACATTGTACACATTAGACGCTTAGGAACTTAAACAACATTAGTATTTAGAATGACAAGCTAAGATTTACATAGAGAAGAAGATTTGAATATCAAGCTTAACACATAAACATCACACACGACTGAATATCAAACTTCCAATTCCATTTTTCATTTCACGTTCAACTTGAAGATCGTATTATGTAAGTTTCAGAGCATGTACCTGGAATTTACACAAAGAAGAATAGAGGTGAACAGTCAGCAAATAAACAGCAGCACATGACAGTCCAAGATTCAGCTAGTTGAGCAGTGAAATCAACTCATAAAACCAATGAAATAATAGAAAATCCCAGGAAGGAAAACAGCCCTAAACTAGTGAAAATGAACTATATTGCAATGATTTCAACCCAAGACCCCAAACAGCAAAATAATTTTCAAACCATTTCTAGCCCACAATCAAACCCAGATTCAGTAATTAGGACCATATAATCAACTCGAAAACCCGATGGAATAGTGACCCTCAACAAGCTTGAACCACAACAACTTCTCAAAACCCAATGTCAATCCATTTCAAATCATAAAACCTATAACTATTGTTTTCAGAAAAAAATCACTGATGAAGTTCAATAGAATAGTCTTTTTCACTAAACTTTTCACTAAAAAATCATAAAACCTTTTCTGTATTTTTTTCTCTCCAGTTCTCTTTTGTTCTGATCTTCTGCCTTGAGTAACAAGGCAGAGTGCCTTTATAGGCAATGAAGTAGGACAGCACTTGGGAATTAGTTTTTACACTTTAGCCCTTTTTGAATTTTCATTATATCCTAGATATCCCTTATCCAATTTCCTTTTTGTTTAACTACCCCTAGTTCAAATTTTAGCTTATTAGGCAGTCCCCCTCCCCAGCTTCCTAGAAGCTTCCCAATTCTGTTACTCATAGATTCTCTTCCCCAATTTTCTAAACTACCCCTTGAGTCCTGGTTATTTACCCTCCCAGCCAAACAGACCCCGGGTCCAATTGACCCAAATTAATGGGTCTGCGTAGACCCAATTCAGTTCCCTCTTGGGCTATTCAATCCTTGTGAACTCAATTAATATGAAGACAAACCTAGAAAACCAAACGTTCAGATTCAGAAACCTAATGACTTGGAACAAAATTAAGCCCAAAACAAGAATGAAAATTCAAATTATCCAAACTTGAAGACAGGACCCAACTGATAATCAAACACAGCCTAAATCTAACATGCTGATACAGACAGTGTGAAGAAATGAAAAAAATGGGAAATCAAAATCAGAAAACTAAAAGAAAGAGTAGAAGAAGGTAAGAAGAGAACAAAGAAACAGAAGT
Organism: Nicotiana tabacum; assembly: GCF_000715075.1. Taxonomy (NCBI): domain Eukaryota; kingdom Viridiplantae; phylum Streptophyta; class Magnoliopsida; order Solanales; family Solanaceae; genus Nicotiana; species Nicotiana tabacum. Next base: position 49,791,378 of record NC_134086.1, read on the forward strand.
TAAATAACAAAAGGTAAAGAAGAGCAAAATACCTAAAAACAAACTCGGACGAGTAAAGAATGGTGACAAATCTTCAAGTCTTCAAATTTTTTGGCTCAGTCTGAGATTAATCATGTGTTTTTTATCAGAAACACACGAATAAAGTCAAAATGGATCTAAAATCTTCAATGAAGTCTTAATTCGAAAATCTTAGGATTTTAGGGTTCATTTTCTGATCGAATATTCGAGAAGATCGGGCAACATTCGAGGGAAACTGACCCTGGATTTGGGAGAAGGAAGTCGTGGAAGTTCCGGGGTATAATTTTGGTGGTGAACGGAGATGGCGCCGCCACCGAAGATGGTGAGGCTTTTAGGGCGGCTCTAGGGCTTCCAGTCCCTGAGAGAGAGAAGTGAAAGAGACGGGATGGGTGTTCTGAGGGGGGGATAGGTTTCCGACATTTAAGTACTAAAGTAAAATCAGTTCCGAACCGTTTGATTAGCTGAGATCAACGATCCAGATCAAAATGAACGAAACGGTGTCATTTTGAGTGAGGCGATTGGATCGGGCATGGGTAGAATTGGGCCGGGTTTTGGGGACGGGTATCATGGGATTTTAGATCTGGGCTGGGATGTCCTAATTACACTAGGCCCAAACTAACTCTCCTCTTCTTTTAACTCTTATTTCAAATAAATTTTCCAAAAATTCTTTTCCTTTTTTTTTCAAAATTAAATTAAAATCTAAATTAATTCCTAGAAGCTAATTAACTAAAAAACACTAATTAAACCTAAATAATAATTATCACAATTAACAACAAAATCAGATTAAAAGAAAACTATTCAAAAATCAAAAATTAGATTAAAAGTGCAAATTAAACTATTTTTTGTGATTTTTAATTTTATAAAACAACTAATCCCTCGTTAATTCTTAAAAATGCAAAGTTAAATCTTAAATGCAAATGCAACCTATATTTTTGTATTTTTCATTAATTTAAATAAAAATAAACACGCATAAGCAAATGCAAATAATTGACAGAAAATGCCCCAAAAATCCACGAATTTGTAAATAATGGGAAAATTATTTTGTTTTGAATTTATGAGAGTAATTCATATAGGGCAAAAATCACGTGCTCACACCCGATATTCTTTGTTAGAGCACACATGTTGTTCATTGACTTGGGTAACTCAGAAACTGAGGCATTATTTTTGTGCCTATACCACATATCTCATATCAAGGATGGATCCTTTGAAGTACATCTTCCAGAATCCCATGCCCACTGGCAAGCTAGCCAAGTGGAAAATCCCATTAAGTGAATTTGACATTGTCTACATGACTCAGAAAGCAATCAAAGGACAGACACTAGCGGATCACTTTGCTGAAAATCTCGTGGATGTAGAATACGAACCCCTGAAAACGTATTTTCCTGATGAAGAGGTATCATTCATAGGAGAAGACATTGCAGAATCCTATGACGGTTGGAGAATGTTCTTCGATGGGGCGGCAAATTTCAAAGGAGTTGGCATAGGAACTGTCCTAGTAGCAGGAACCGGTCAGCATTATCCGGTGTCTGCCAAACTCAGGTTCCCGTGCACCAACAACATGGTCGAGTACGAAGCTTGCATCCTAGGGCTCAAAATGGCCATTGACATGAACATTCATGAGTTGCTAGTGATTGGAGATTCGGACCTACTTATACATCAGGTCCAAGAAGAATGGGCAACCAAGAACCCCAAAATACTCTCGTATCTGCATCACGTATAGGAATTGAGAAAGAGGTTCACAAAGACAGAATTTCAGCATGTTTCCAGAATCCAGAATGAGTTCGTTGATGCATTTGCTACCCTGTCATCTATGATACAACATCCGGACAAGAATTTCATTGATCCCATTCTTGTAAAGATCCATGATCGGCCAGCTTACTATGCCCATGTTGAAGAAGAAGCAGATGCAAAGCCTTGATTTCATGATATCAAGGAATATTTGGCGAAAGAAGAGTACCCAGAGCTTGCAAATCATACTCAGAAACGCACACTGCGGAGATTGTCCAACAACTTCTTTCACGGCAGAGGAATCCTGTATAGAACGACTCCCAATTTGGGACTATTAAGGTGTGTCGACGCCAAGGAAGCATCCAAGCTACTAGAGGAAATTCATGTTGGGACCTGCGGTCCACATATGAAAGGTTTCGTCTTAGAAAAGAAGATACTCTAAGCTGGTTACTTTTGGATGACCATGGAAATGGACTGCATCTAGTATGTCCGGAAATGCCACCACTGTCAGATACATGCAGACATGATAAAGGTACCTCCAAATGAGCTTAATGCAACAATCTCACCATGGTCGTTCGCCGCTTGGGGGATGGATGTTATTGGACCAATCGAGCCTGTCGCTTCCAATAGACACAGATTTATCCTGGTAGCAATCGACTATTTCACCAAATGGGTCGAAGCAGCATCTTACAGAGCAGTAACCAAGAAAGTTGTGGCATACTTTGTCCGCGACCACATTGTTTGTCGATTCTAAATTCTAGAGTCAATCATTACTGATAATGTCTCCAACCTCAACAACGACTTGATGAAAACTATGTGTGAAACCTTCAAGATCAAACACAAGAATTCCACAGCCTATAGGCCGCAGATGAATGGAGCTGTAGAAGATGCCAACAAGAATATCAAGAAGATATTGAGGAAAATGATAGAGAAGCATAAGCAGTGGCACGAGAAGTTATCATTTGCTTTATTAGGGTATTTCACCACTGTTCGCACGTCAACAGGGGCAACCCCCTTTATGCTGGTTTACGATACAGAGGCAGTAATTCCCGCTGAGGTAGAAATTCCCTCCCTAAGGATCATGCAGGAAGCTGAGCTCGACAGCGCAAAGTGGGTGAAAAGTCATTATGTGCAACTAGCCCTTATAGACGGAAAAAGAATGAATGTAGTTTGCCATGGTCAACTTTATCAGAACAGAATGTCCAGAGCCTCCAACAAAAGAGTCAAGCCGAGACGGTTCGCACTGGGGAAACTATTGTTAAAGAAAATTTTCCCGCATCAAGATGAAGCCAAAGGGAAGTTCTCTCCCAACTGGCAGGGTCCATACGTGGTTCACCGGGTTCAGATAGGAGGAGCCCTCATACTCGCAGAAATGGGTGGAGAAGTTTGGTCGAAACCGATCAATTCAGATGAAGTCAAGCGTTACTATGTGTAATTTTCATGCTTTCCTCATTGATGTAATTGAACTACGCCTGACTTGATTCCCGTTTAAGAGGGGAAATGTAGGCAGCCCTATGGGTTCGGTCACAATTTAATAAAAAGTTCATTTCCCCCCGCAATTGGATATTGGGGCAAAATTTTGAGGGGGACCCTCAAAATTCCGAAGTAATTTCAACCAATCGCCATAAGCAACCGTCAGAAATGTCAACTCATTAAACTGGGGCAGAATTTTGAGGAGGAGCCTCAAAATTCCGTAGCAGGAGAGGTTGGAATGTCCTGAACTACATCGCAGTCGTCGGTTCATCAAAAAATTATTTTAATTATACACTTATGTCATACTTTCACCAAAATCATGCTTGTTTATTATTGAAATTGCTTTGTTTAGCAACGCTACCCCAACAATACATGCAATATTACCAGATCAAAGCCGAGCAGGTCAAGTAGAGCCAGCGGGGATACGAACTAACCTCCCCCCTTTTTGTAAAACTCACGATTTTTCTTTCGATGCAGGCACTTGGATTGCAAAACCATCAAACATACTATACACTCACGAGATAAACGTTGTTCAGGTATATAACTCTCAGAACCGTTGCATTTATTCACATTTGCTATCCACATACAACAGTGTCCCCAACAGGCACAATGTCCCCAACAGTCACAATATCGCAATCTGCTATCAGCTAAGAAAACTTATTACCATTTGCCATTTTATTTCTTGCATAAGGCTATTATTCTGCCTTCCGAGACTAAATGTTGTCTCCATCTGCATTTCCGCAATGCATAAGGCTACTATTCTGCTTTTCGAGACTAAACAATGTCTCCATCTATATTTCCGCATTGCATAAGGCTAATATTCTACCTTCCGAGACTAAACGCTGTCTCCATCTGCATTTTCGCATTACATAAGGCTACTATTCTGCCTTCCAAGGTTAAGCTCTACCTCCATCTGCATCTACATGGCTGAAAGATCGCCACCTACTACATTGCATGGCTAAAAGATTGCCACATCTACATCTTATAGGCTGAAAGATCACCACCTACCACATTGCATGACTGAAAGATCACCGCATGGCTGAAAGATCGCCACTTATTGCATCTCATGGGGGCTGAAAAATTGCCACACACTACGCTTCATAGGCTGAAAGATCGCCAAATTATCCAAAGGCGTCATTGTTCGGAGGCACCATTTTCATAGCCCGAAAACACTATGTCATGGCCTAAGGATCCCTTTTAGTTTTTGCATATCATTATTCAAAAGCGTCATGGTTCGGAGTCACCATCCTCATAGCTCGAGAGCATCATTTCATGGCCTGCGAATCCTTTATTGCATGCCTCATGGCCCAGGACATCATGGTCTAAGGACATCATTCTCATCATCCGAAGACAACATTCATGGTCCGACGGGAATGTGCATCCTGTTTAAATTTACGCACAGTATATGCTTGTATTGCCTATTTGCAGGTAAACCAACGAGCAACAGCCATCTCGGTAGGAGCGATCCCGCTCCAGTTCCCGCAGCCCTATCAGACCTTAACTATTCACCTCGTCCAGGATATTGCGTTCGTTCTTGAAAAGTCTCCATCGGCATACTCCGCCGACGGATCCTGAACTACATCTGGCATGATTCCTATAAAACCAAAGATATGTAGGCAACTTAGAAGCTAGGGCACGGCCTAAACCTCTTCGAACCGTTTCTCTCGGTCAAAATTGGTCATCATATCTTTACCCGACAACTCTTTCATCCTTCCCGGGTAAAGAGGGGCAGCTGTTGATATCCAATTTTTCCCTATATATTTTTTAATATGCAAGATACTTTCAAAATAGCGTGTGTATGCATGTATAAGTGTATCCAAATGTTTTATTATTTTTCCGTATTTTTTTAAGATTTTAACCAATTTATTCCCCTATTTTATTCATAAAAACCCAATAATAATTCCCAAAATTATCATTTTTTGTGATTAATTTATTGGATTCTCATATTTGTACTAAAATATAGCTAAGATATTTTTGCATATTTTTACAAATTTATTTAGTACTTTTAAAGCTAAATTGCATATAATTTCAATATTAGCCCCTTTTAAGATTTAATTGCGTTTACATTTATAAAGATTAAGTCCAGTATTTTTAAATTGATAATTATGTGTTATAAATCATTTTATTACCTTTAATTTATTTCTAGAAATCAATTTGCTATTTTTTATAATTTTAAAAGGGGAAATTGGCTATTTAAATAATAGCCCAAATTCATTTCAATCATAGCCTAAATCCTACCCCAATTTTAACCCAATTCTCAACCCAATTGAACCCATCGGACCAGGCCCAAACCCAGTCTCATAAACCTCCCCACTTACCCGTTTTAATCCAGGCTGTTGATCACTCAAATCAACGGCCAATAGTCGTCCTTGCCTTAGTTAATTCCAAATGACCCTAAAACCCTATCATTTCTCACTTACCGCCGCCTTAGAATCCCCTTCCTCTCAAACATTCTCTACAATACCACTCAAACCCTAGCCACCGCCACCCTAATCTGCCCTAATCCATGGCCTTTCGAGGTCATCGGAGACATGTACCAACCTTCCCTGGCTCCTATTTGTTTGTCCTTATGGTTTCAAGGACAGACTATGAAGAGCTCTGGTCCAGTCTTCATTTGATTTTAGTTTATGGCCCTTCTCCAGTTATTTTTCACCTTTCTCCGGCTGGCCATGGTCATTCGAGTCAGACCCTTGACTCTCCTGGTTAGATTGGTAACTTTCGAAGCCTTTCTCAACTTTTCTAGGTTTTCTGAAACCCTAATCTCTAAGGTCTTTAGATTTCTTTTAGATCTACTTTAGATCTATGCTTGCTCTGAACTTTTAAGCATCTTCTCAAAGTTTTTTCAATTTTTCTTTCAAAAATGACTCTTTGTCTTTTTTCGATTAGGGTTTTTCCTGTTAAGTTATTTCAAAATCTATTCTCTGACTTTTAATATGTTTAAGATGTGTGTTTGTTTGTTTAAAATTTTGCTTGACTCGTCTGTTTTCCATCTTTCGAACTCGTTGTTGTTGAAAACCCTAAATTCTTGTGGGTCTCAGTCGAGTTCTAAAAGCTGTTTGTTAGATGAGTGTTTGCTTGGTTAAGTTTTGTTTGATCTATTTTTAGGCTCGACTATTGTTGAAAACCCTGTGGCTTTGGGTCTGAAACTGTTCGTTTAAATGCCTAACTCGATTTGAAGTTCCTTGTTTCAGAATCCCTTTTCCTTTATGTGATTCCTCTGACTCTGGGTTTCTACTATCTTTAAAACTTGACTATGCTTGAAACCCTAACTTTTCAGAAGGTTTCTCAATTGTTACTCTATTTTTTCTTCACAATTGATTCAATATGACTTGACCTACTTGATTAATATGCTTCGAATGTTTGCTTTACTACTAGCTTATTTCTGCCACTATTGCATGTTTGTGATTATCTCTTTTGTTTGGCCTCGCATGTCTGATGACCCTGTTCACTTTATTTATATGTTGAAATTTCTTCCTTGATTAATCTTCACCTTGTGACTGATTTCTAAAGTTTCCCATTTTATGAACCCTGATTTCACTCGCCCGTTCAAAATTGATTGATTCTTTTCCCTTTATTCTAATATTTACCTTGCTGAATCTATTTCCAAAATAAGTATATTCTGTACTTAGACTTGATTACTTACTGAATGCTTGTACTACTTCTTTTATGGCAATAATCAGTCTGTAACTATTCTGATCTCTTTGCTTATTTGAATCTGTTAAACAATGATTCCTTAATTAAGGGGAATCACCCGTGTAATTGATTCCGACCTATGATTGTTTTCATGTTTGTATCTTATTACTTTTCCTTCACTCATTTTCAAAAAACTAAAAATACCCTGCACCCCTCTTCTTTCAAATGAAGGAATCAATTGAGTTCAAAAACACACACTTCACTCAAACTCTCTCTCTCTTTTCTCTGTTACTACTTGTGTTGCTACCTTGTCTAGTCGGCTGAAAGCCAAGGCTAGGCTATGGGAAACTTGCCTACTTTTTCTTTCTGCATTTGCTTTCTTTACTGGTATGTTCTAATTACTCTTCCAGCATCAACAACAACATGTTTCTTTACTAATTCCTTCACTCTTACCTGTTTCCTGCTTATGTTTAATCGAGTTTCATTATCAAGCATGCTATGATCTGCCTTTTTTTTCCTGAAATAATATTTTCTCATGTATGAACCCCAATACCCTATACCCCCTATATGTTTGTATATTGGTTTGAGGGCATGTCAGCATCATACATTGTTGTGTATGACCTAAACCTGACCCTCCCTGGGTCATATGTTCCACATCCCCTATGTGTTTAGTATCTTTGGTTAGTTTGGGGCATGACAACATTGAACATTGTTGTGCATGACGCAAACCTGATTCCCTAGGATCATAACCTCCATATCCCCTCTATATGTTGTATGTTCTGATTGGTTTATAGGCATGACAACACCATCTATTACTGTGCATCCCAAACCTGGTCCCTACCTAAGGATATATGCTCCTTGCAATGTATTTTCCAAACCCCTGACCCATTTGTGAAATTGCTAATTCTGTGATTTTACCTCTACTGCTACTGTTTTCAACTCACCCCTCTCCCCTCTCCATTCTCCACTCAGTTCTAAATCTCTACTCCTGCACTTCCACCATATTCTTAGACTTAAGTTTTGCCCCTCTTGTGTGAGCCTTGCCTTGGGACCCATGAGCTCCCTCTGAACTTGGACACATAAGGGCTGGCCCTTCCACAATGCATTCATCTCTATTTGGTTATACAACTTGGGTGTGAGCACTGCATGTGGTCCTCTTGATACCCTTAGGGAACTTTGACACACTCAAGTCTGAGAAAGTCTTTGAAACAATGGCACTTGAGGTGGTTTATTCCATAACTCAGAGAGGAAGTAAAGAATCAGGCTTCCTTTGGTTGTAACTTTTCTTTTGTGCTTCCTTGATGTAATTCATTATCAAGTCTGTAATAATTTTGTAATAAACATTTGGGGGCTTGGCTAGTGAAAAGGGTTGGGTAATTATGCATGCTCAAGGGTAGATATCACGTCTATAGGATCTAAAATTCCTCATGTTCAATTCTGCAATTTAGATATAATCTGTTGTTTTGCATGTTTAATTCTGCATCTAGATACCATGCCAATAAGATCCAATTTCATTAAATTCCTGAATGTTCTACATTTAGAGAATATGTCTATAGGACCTAAATTCTGCATATTGAATTCCGCATTTAGAGATCTTGTCTATAGGACTTGTCTTAATTTCTGCATTACCACACTTAAACACCATGCTTAGGAACTAACGGGCTAAAAATCAGATATCATTTTCAGTACCCCCTTTCGTAGAAATCATGCCTATAGGGATACTGCATGCTTCAATTCACGCTCGACTAGATATCATGTCTATAGGAATTAAAATGAGCAACACTAGATATCCTGCCTATAGGATCTGAAACCAATTTAAAATCAGTTTGACTCTGAATCAGTTTTAAAAAACCTTACTCTTTACTTTAACGCGGTTTAGAAAGCATGCCTATAGGATCCAAATCGTTCGTCTTCAATTGTTACTGTTTCGCTTCACTCTGAATAGATTCCATGTCTATAGGATCTCTCCTAAACGCTTAGGCAAGCCTTAGGTGACAACAAACAAAGAATTGAATCTGCCTTTGTCAATTGCTACAACCAGCAGGCAGGCCTGATTCAGAATTCTTATCTGAGTTATGTAATAAACTGGTCTGCCTCAACAATTGAAATTTCCCTCACCTTAGTATGTTAAAGTCAGACTTTAGATGTGTGTTTAAGGCATGCTATATGTGTTTTATTTGAGGAGGTATACATGAGCCTCTTATTTGTTTTATGTTTCCCCTAATGTGCAGCCCCTATATGTTTTGTATGTCGCCTTAGCTTTTTCACTTTAAAACCTAAAATCAGCCTAATATCCCTCCCCTTTAGGAATAGCAGTCCTAAAAACCCTCTGGGACTGATAGGAAGGGACAGGTAGTAGCATGCAATAGTCATCGAGACCAATCCACACTTTAATACCTTAATGGGGTGGGAAGGGTAGATATGGATATGATAACCGGTGCGCTAATGCCACGTGTATCCCCTCTTCTGAGGAGTGTCATACTGGGTATCGCATTGATGTGATCCATATTATAAATAAACCTAGGACCCCCCCCTTTCCTCTTTTATATTTTCAAGTATTTGTAGAAATTATAACCCTTTATTCTCAAAATTCGTCTTTAATTGTTTTCAAACTCTTATATGTTTAAACTTAATGCCCCTACTATTTGAGCTTATATTTGTCTATTTGCTAAATTGTACAAATTCACAATAAACTATCTGGTCGGGAACCACACTAGTGGATCCTTAGGGGTGCCTAACACCTTCCCTTTAGGATAATTTCAAGCCCTTACCCGATCTCTGATTATCAAACAAGCTTAGGAGTAGATATTATAGGTTTCTTAATGCACCTTAAATCATTAGGTGGCAACTCTTCAAAAATACAAAACCTAGTTCCCAAAAGGAATGAGTTGTCCCATACCAAATGTCACAAACCCGATCTCCCGTGGTAGTACCAAATTAATTGAGAGCTTTGGAAGAGCCAAAACTCCACAGTGATCAAGCCTTTCTCATAGTTGTCCCTCAAAAAATGGTGCCTAACATCTATGTGCTTAGTTCTCTTATAATGAACTAGGTTCTTTGTCATACTTATAGCACTAGTGTTATCACAAAAAAATAGGGATACAACCAACATCGATTCCAAAGTTCAATAATTGCTGTTTGATCCACAGTAATTGAGCACAATATGAAGCAGCAGCAACATACTCCGCTTCAGCAATAGATAAGGCCACTGAATTTTGCTTTTTGGCAGCCCATGACACAAGACATTCACCAAGAAAGTGTGCCATACCTGAGGTGCTCTTCCTATCCACAAGGAACCCTACATAATCAGCATCAACATATCCCACTAGGTTAAAATTACTACCTTTTGGATACCAAAGGCAAATGCTAGTAGTGCCTTTCAAGTATCTCAATATTCTCTTGACAGTAGTCAAGTGGGACGTCTTTAGATTTGCCTGAAATCGAGCACAAAGACTTATACTGAATACAATGTCAGGTCCGCTAGCAGTAAGATACCAAAGAGAACCAATCATTCCCCTTATACAACTTCTGATCAACAGATGAACCATGTTCATCTACATCCAATTTCGTGGATGTTGCAATAGGAGTGTCACTTTCTTTGGATGTTCCTTCCTGGATTTGTTACTGAGGAATAAGATCATGGACAGGTTCCCTCGAGCTTTGAGGATCAGTTCCTCTCTAGTCAGTTCCCCTTGTCATGTTGCCCCGGGTGGAAGGACCTGTTCCATCACTTGTTCCTTCCTATGATGCATCTTCAGGCTGGACTGTGGTTTCACCATTTGAATTTCTTATCAGCCCAATCTCTTCATTATCTTGTTCCTGCCTCTCAGAAAGAATGTTAGTTTTTTTAAAAATAATATATATATTTTTTCTACACACACAGTTCTTTTACTGTATATCTTATAAGATTTACTATGTGAAGAATTTCCCAAGAATACTTCCTCATCACTTCTGGGATCATACTTACCTAGGGAGTCTTTGCCAAATGTGCACAAAGCACTTGCATCTAAATGCCCTAAGATGGGATATATTTAGCTTTCTCCCTTTAAGTGACTCATAGGGAATCTTCTAAATAAGAGGTCTAGTCATGCAACTATTTATGATGTAGCATGCAAAAAATCAGCAAACTTAGCATTTTCAAATTCAGTTCCATGATCAGACCTAATTGATGCAAGTTGATTACCTAGTTATTTCTGATTTTTTCTAACAAAAGAAGTAAACATGCGAGATGCCTCATCTTTAGATGTTAAAAACAATCTCCAGGTAAACCTAGAGTAATCATCAACAAGCACCATCACATATCTTTTACCACCTCTGCTTAATGTTCTCATTGGACCATAGAGATCCATATGGACCAGTTCCATCGTTCTGGTGGTGCTTACCATTTTCTTGCTTTTGAAAGAGGATCTTACCTGCTTCCCCCTTCCACAAGCCTCACAAACTTTGTCTTTCTTGAACTTAATATTAGGCAGTCCTATCACCAAGTCCTTGGAGACTAGTTTGTCGAGTTGACTTAGACTGGTATGTTCAAGTATTTTTCCAAAGGAGGGGATCATTATCCAACACACTTAAACAAGTGAGTTCGTTTTCTAAAAGTGTGGACAGATCTACAATGTAAATATTGTTTACTCTTTTTCCCTGCAAAACAATCTTGTTAGTGGTAAGATTTATCACAAAACATTTGGTAGAGGTGAATGCTACCAAGTTACCTCTATCACACAATTGTGATACAGTTATTAGGCTGTATTTTAGGCCATCTATCAAGTAGACATTCTCAATAGAGTGAGAACCAGTCTTACCTACCTTTCCAACCCCAATGATCTCACCTTTCTTCCCATTTCCAAAGGAGACATTACCTCCTTTGAGGTCCTCAAGTGAAAGGAACTGGTTCTTGCTTCCTGTCATATGCTTTGAGCAGCCACTATCCATGTACCATATTTGGTTGCTCCCCTTCACTTGGACCCGTAAAAGGAAATCAGGGGTTAGTCTTAGGAACCCAAACTAGTTTAGGTCCTTTTCTATAGGCAAAAGCGTGAATCAGATTCTTTTTAGCCCAACCTGGCAGCCTATTTTTCCCTTGAATAAATTCTTTAATCTTTTGACTAGCCTTTTCTTTTGCAATACATTCACTTTTATAGTGACCAATTTTACCACAGTGTGTACAAATTATGTTCTCAGGAAGTGTGAGGTACTTGCTTTTGGGATCCCACTTAGGTGGAGGGGTCCCGTAGCCAAGTCCTCTCTTATTGCTACTATGGTGTTCATGTAGCCATGAAAGTGCATCGGAGGACCTATTCCATTTACAAGTTCTGTCTAGCTCGTGCTTAACCTTGTTTAGATCCTCCTTAAGGACTCTTATCTGCTCATCTCTTTTATACAACTCAGTCTTTCATTTTTCCTAAGTTTTCTTCTAATGTGAGCTGTGTGTGATCAACTTTCTTTTTACCTTTTCCTAATTTCAGTTTTAGATTTGCAGATCTTAGCGCTAGGACAGTGGTGTCATGTTCATGAACCTGGTTCTTTAACTCAGCATTTTTACTATCTCTTTTACTAGCCCTAAGTTTTAGATTTTTGCACTTAGCTTTCAAAATCACGCACTCCTTAGACCATTGTTCCTTTTCATTGTTTAGATCCTCAGATTCATCAATGAAATCTAGGAGTAACTTAGATAGCCTTTATTTATATAAATATTTAATCTTGTCTTTGAGATGATTTATACTTACCTCAAATTCCTCATCATATTCTCCAATTGCCATCACTGCTTGTTTATCTCCATCTTCATCCTTTGAGTCCTCATTTGAGATTTCTCCCTAGGTAGCAACCATAGCCTTTGTTGATCCTTTGTTCTTCTTTGGCTGAACATGTTCCTTCTTCCTATTCCTTCGTTAAGTTCTTTCCTTCTTCTATTCAATTTCCCATTTCCTCAAATCCTCAGCAGTGCAATTAGCTCTTGTTTTTGGCACTTCTACTCCTTTAGCAGTCTTTTTCATGGTAGCTATGGGACCATCAGTGACAATGTCCCATAGCTCATAGTCTTCTCCGATGATGTGATCTCTCATTCTATTTTTCCACCAAGAGTAGTACTGACCATTAAAGAGTGGAGGCCTAGCGGTGGATTGCCCTTCCTAGTTTCCAGGTGGTGCACTCATCTTGATCTTTTCCTAAGGTGTTAGCCTCTTCTAGGATAACCTGCTCTGATACCAATTGATGTTTTATACATCAATACCACACAAGAGGGGGGGGGGTGATTTGTGTGGTGTCCAATTTTTCGCTTAAACTGATTATGGAAGGACATAGTTCTTCTATGTGTTCCTTCTACTACTGTTGCGAAATAATAAATGTAGAAAGTAAAACACACAAGTATTTTTATGTGGAAAACACCCGGCTCAAAAGGTGAAAAAAACCACGACCTACTACTCAGTAGGATTTTCCCCAACACTTCACTAAATCACTGAGCCAAAACAGCATTTACAAAACTCTTTGTAAACCTAAGGATTACCTCTAATCCCGTTGTAGCAACCAACCTCTAGCTGTTGTGACAACTTCAAGTTAACTCTAACTTGAATACTCAAAATACCTATTACAATTGCTTCTAGATAAAGCTGAAAGGTACAATATAAAACACCTACTACAATTGGACTAGAAATAAAGAAAGACACATAAACTCTTTATAGAGTTGGTTCTTCAATCTAGTTCATGTAGCTTCAGGTTTGCACACTTGAATCACACACGAACTGCTTGCAAAAAGCCTTGCTATTTTGATCTCAATTCACGTTTAACATCTGCGTTTTTGTGCAACACTTGTAAAGTGAGAACATCCTGCAATTTATAGAGTTAGTAGATGAAGAAATAACTAGAGTTCTGATGCAACCCTTCCTTGGTGGAAGAGTTCTAGTTGATTGCAACTTCTAAATCCTTCCGTATCTTAGATAGTGTTCTCTTTGAGTAAGGAGTCCTTCTCCTTATCAATTATGCAACCTTTCCGATCAGGAGATATTAAATACACCAAGTTAAGCTTTTCTCCTTCACGTGCAACCCACATGCTCGAATCTGCCCATTTTTGTGCACCTGAGGCGGGATGGACCTGGTTCATGTTTGAGTTCCTTTGTCAATATTCAAAACTTAACCTTTACTTGGGCTAACACTGTCACTGTTGCAAAATTCAGAGGCGCATGAGAACGCTTTAATGAAAGTGCTGAGCGATGCTTATGTACCCAATAACATCACCAGCACAAAGATGGCCAATATGGTAGGGCAAGTACTGGAAAGTCATAAGATCATCTTCCATGAAGATGAGCTGCCACCTGAAGGGTTGAATCACAACCGAGCATTGCATATGACAGTGCAATTTGAAGATAAATTCATTGCCAGGGTTTTGGTTGACGGAGGTTCAAGCCTCAATATTTGACCGTTAGACACTCTGAAAAGGTTGGACAAAGGTTTTCATGAAATACGGGTAGGAAGCATGAACGTGAAAGCTTTCAATGGTTCTCAAAGAGCCACGATTGGGGAAATTAACATGTGCTTGCAGATGGGGCCAACTTGGTTCGATGCCAAGTTTTAGGTGCTTGACATACCGACCTCATACAATCTTTTGTTAGGCCGACCATGGATCCATGCCTATGGGGATGTGGCATCTACACTACATCAAGCCGTGAAATTTGAATGGAATCGTCAAGAGGTGATCATTCACGGAGATGGGAGTAACCCCATTTACACCAGTCAAACCATCCTGATCATTGCACATAGAAGAAGGCTAGGAGGGAAAACCTATCATCACATTGAACGTGTCAATACCATCGAGAAAGATAAAAGGTGGGTAGTAAAATAGAATGCATATTGGCATGGTCTGGGTATGAGCCCGGTAAAGGGCCGGGGAAGAATCTCCAGGGTATCACTAAACCAATACGGCTGAAGGGTCATGGTACTACCTTTGAGTTCGGATATCAGTACACATGACAAGAATACAATGATTGGTTGTCTCCATGGCGCGGACCGTATTACCCTCTCGAGCAACCAGTGCCACATCTAGATCAAGATTTTCACCAACCTGATACAATATGGGGAACTGCAGAAGAGGAAGCATTAGCTGGGTTAAAGAATCTGTTCTTGGAGGATGAAGACATGGACTGCAGTGCCATAATTAAAGAGGAGGAGGAGGAGGAAGAAGGCCTCACTATTCAGACTGTGAAGAAGGGAGCTGTTCTCAGGAATTGGACCGCCACACCATCCTGGGCCCGTCGAGTCCTTGGGTAGCTTAGAATTTATTTTATTTTTATAGCCACTCTAGGCATTCAAGATTTCCAGTAACTTTGTTTTAAGATTTACTTGTTTCAAAATAAATGATCGATTCATCGAGCCATACTCGTCTGGATGTTTTTTTAGTTTTAATCAAATGTATTTTTCTCTGTATTATTCTTTACTATTTTCTACACTTTTCCTTTCTACAGCGTTATTATTACTTTTCCTGATGAACCGGTGACTGTGACATGTAACTAGGAAACGCAACATAAGAATAGCGATTCAGAAGATGAAATACCCGAAGAAGTTGTCAGGGAAGTTGAAAACTTTGAGAATAAGCCCAAATCCAATCTGGACGAAACCGAAGCAGTAAATTTGGGGGACGCCGAGACCGTCAAGGAGACTCGCATCAGCATTCACTTGTCACCGGCAGAAAAGGAAGAGTACATCCGTTTTCTAAAAGAATATGAGGACATTTCACGTGGTCATATGATGACATGACTAGTTTGAGCACTTCCATAGTGGCTCACAAGTTGCCTAATAAACCCATGTGTCCGTCAGTGAAGCAAAAACTCAGAAAGTTTAAACCAGACATGAGCCTGAAAATCAAGGAGGAAGTCACCAAGCAGATCAAAGCTAAAGTTCTCAGGGTGGTCGAGTTCCTAACCTGGTTAGCTAACATTGTGCCAGTTCCAAAGAAGGATGGGAAAGTTAGAGTATGGGTTGACTATCGAGATTTAAATCGAGCAAGTCCCAAGGAAGACTTTCCACTACCAAACATACATATTTTGATCGACAACTACACTAAGCATGGACCCCAATCCTTTCTAGATTACTTCGCAGGTTATCACCAGATCTGGATGGATGAAGAAGACGTAGAGAAAATAGCCTTTATTACACCGTGGGGGGTATACTGCTATAAAATGATGCCATTTGGTCCAAAGAAAGCTGGGGCTACTTACATGAGAGCCACGAAAACTATCTTTCATGATATGATACACAAAGAAATAGAGGTGTACGTGGACGAAGTTATTATCAAATCCAAGAGGGTCGCAGATCACATAGCAGACTTGAGAAGGTTCTTTGATAGGTTAAGAAGGTGCAACTTGAAACTGATCCCCTCAAAGTGTGCATTCGGGGTTCCCATAGGAAAGTTATTAGGATTCATTGTCAGGAGTTAAGGGATCGAGCTAGATCTATCTAAAGTTAAGGCTATTCAGGAGTTACCGCCACCTAGGAGCAAAAAGGACGTGATGAGCTTCCTAGGACGTCTTGACTATATCAGTCGCTTCATAGCACAGCCCACAGTCATATGGGAACCCATCTTCAAGATGCTGAGGAAAGATGCCGAAACAAGTTGGACCGAGGATTGTCAGAAAGCTTTTAACAAATCAAGGAGTACCTATCTACACCACCAGTTCTGGTCCCGCTTGTACTGGGACAACCTTTGCTACTCTATCTGTCTGTATTGGATGGAGCCTTTGAATGTGTTTTGGGACAATATGACGAGACATGGAGAAAGGAGCAAGCCATATATTACTTGAGTAAGAAGTTCACACCTTATAAAGCACGATACTCTTTGCTACAACGCACTTGTTGTGCTTTGACCTGGATAGCTTAGAAATTGAGGCATTACTTCTATGCATATACCGTATACCTCATATCTAGGATGGACACTCTGAAGTACATATTTCAGAAACCCATGCCAACTGGGAAGTTAGCCAAGTGGCAAATACTGTTGAGTGAGTTTGACATCGTCTATGTAGCTCAAAAGGCGGTAAAAGGGTAAGAATTGATAGATCATCTTGCTGAAAATCCGGTGGGAGGAGAATACGAACCCTTGAAAACATATTTTCCTGATGAAAAAGTGTCGTTCGTAGGGGAAGACATTATCGAAGCATACGACGGTTGGAGGATGTTCTTTGACGGAGCTGCAAATTTCAAATGAGTGGGCATCAAAGCAGTTTTAGTATCAGAAACAGGTCAACATTATCCGGTATCTGCTAAACTCAGATTTGCCTGCACCAACAACATGGCAGAATACGAAGCCTGCATACTAGGACTCAACATTGCAATCGACATAAATATTTAGGAGCTACTGGTAATCGGTGATTCAGATTTGCTTGTGCACCAGGTACAAGGAGAGTGGGCTACCAAGAATTCCAAGATATTGCCATATCTGCACCATGTGCAGGAATTTAGAAAGAGTTTCATGAAGATAGAATTCCGACATGTGCCCAAAATTCAGAATGAGTTTGCCGATGCATTAGCCACTTTGTCATCCATGATACAGCATCCAAATAAGAATTACATTGATCCTATCCAGGTGAAAATTCATAATTAGTCGGCATATTGTGCCCATGTTGAAGAAGATACAGATGGAAAACCTTGGTTTCATGATATCAAGGAGTATTTGGCGAAAGAAGAATATCCGGAGCATGCGAACCACACTAAAAAATGCACACTCTGGAGATTATCCAATCACTTCTTCCACAGCAGAGGAAATTTGTACATAAGAACTCCTGATTTGGGATTGCTAAGATGTATCGACGCAAAAGAATCTTCTAAACTACTTGAGGACGTATAGGCTGGGACCTGTGGCTCGCACATGAATGGTTTTGTCTTAGCTAAGAAGATACTTAGGGCCGGTTACTTTTGGATGACCATGGAGACAGATTGCGTACAGTACGTCTGCAAATGCTACCAATGCCAAGTGCATGCCGATATGATAAAAGTACCACCAAGTGATCTCAATGCAACAAGCTCACCTTGGTCATTCACCGCCTAGGGAATGGATGTCATTGGTCCAATCGAGCCCACTGCTTCAAATGGGCACATGTTTATTCTGGTAGCCATTGATTACTTTACAAAATGGGTAGAGGTTGCATCTCACAAAGCTGTGACCAAGAAATTCGTCACAGATTTCGTCAAAGATCGTATTGTTTGCCGATTCGGGTTCCCGAGTCCATTGTTACTAATAATGCCGCCAATCTCAACAGTGATCTGATGAAAGCCATGTGCGAAACTTTCAAAATCAAGTACAAGAATTCCATAGCCTATAGACCTTAGATGAATGGAGTCGTAGAAGCCGCCAATAAAAACATCAAGAAGATACTAAGGAAGATGGTAGAAAACCACAAACAATGGCATGAGAAACTGCATTTTGCTTTGTTGGGATACCGCACTACAGTTCGCACATCAACCGGAGCAACCCCTTACATGTTGGTTTATGGTACCGAGGTTGTCATCCAAGATGAGGTAGAGATTCCTTCTTTAAGAATCATACAGGAAGCCGAACTCAGTGATGCAGAATGTACATTTCCTCACCTGATGTAATTGAACTATGCTAGACATGATTCGCGTTTAAGAGGGGATAAGTAGGCAGCCTTATGGGTTCAGTTATATCATAATAAAATTTTCATTTCCCCCAAGATTAGAAACTTTTGAGGAGGACCCTCAAAATTCCAGAGCAAGTCCAGCCAATGCCAGCATATGTCAGACGGTCAAAAGATCATCCACTAAACTAGGGAAGAATTTTGAGGATGACCCTCAAAATTCTAACACAAGAAGCTGCAAGGTCTCAGAAATGTGTTACAGTCACTAGTTCATCTAAAACTCACTTGATATATCAATATGTTTCTAAAATGACTTCTTTTTTATCAATAATTGCATATTTTTGAAAAAAAAAATCTATTTTTCATAACAGTCAGGTGTTACCCAATGAACCTCAAATAAGTCCTCCAAAACGGAGCAATACAAGGCCAGTGGATGAAAGCACGAACCAACCTCGTGTCAGAAAACTTACAATTTTTCTTTGAATGCAGGCACATTTGGCGTGGCGATAGCATTCACAAACATGTATACACAAAGCAAATTCACTATCGATCCAGCCATCAGACATCGAATATATCTCCAGCTAAGAAATATACTACTCTCATTTGCTACTCACTCTTTGCATGGGACTAAGCCTTGTCTTGCATATTTGCATGAGGCTAATCCCTGCCTCCATACCTACATGAGGCTAATCCCTGCCTCCCTATTTGCACGAGGTTAATCTTTGCCTACATATCTACATGAGGCTAATCCCTGCCTCCATATTTGCATGAGGCTAATCCCTCCCTCCATATCTGCATGAGGCTCTTCCTTGGCTCCCTATCTGCATGAGGCTAATCCCTGCCTCCATATTTGTATGAGGCTAATCCCTGCCTCCATACTTGCATGAGGCTAATCCTTACCTCCATATCTGCATGAGGCTAATCTTTGCCTCCCTATCTGCATGAGGCTAATCCTTGCCTCCCTATCTGCATGAGGCTAATCCCTACCTCCATATTTGCATGAGGCTAATCCCTGCCTCCATACTTGCATGAGGCTAATTCTTGCCTCCATATCTGCATGAGGCTGATCCCTACCTCCCTATCTGCATGAGGCTAATACCTGCCTCTATATTTGCATGAGGCTAATCTCTGCCTCCATACGTGCATGAGGTTAATCCTTGCCTCCCTATCCGCATGAGGCTAATCCCTGCCTCCCTATCTGCATGAGGCTAATCCTTGCCTCCATATTTGCATGAGGGTAATCCCTTCCCTCCATATCTGCATGAGTCTAATCCTTTCCTTCCTATCTGCATGAGGCTAATCTTTGCCTCCATCCTGCATGAGGCTAATCCCTTCCTCCATATATGCATGAGGCTAATCCTTGCCTCCATATCTACATAAGGCTAATCCCTGCCTCCCTATCTGTATGAGGCTAATCCCTGCCTCCATATTTGCATGAGGCTAATCCCTGCCTCCATATCTGCGTGAGGCAAATCTTTGCCTCCCCATTTACATGAGTCTAATCCCTGCCTCCATATTCGCATGAGGCTAATCCCTGCCTCCACACCTGCATGAGGCTAATCCTTGCCTCCACACCTACATGAGGCTAATCCTTGCCTCCCCATCTGCATGAGGCTAATCCCTACCTCCCTATTTGCATGAGGCTCCATATTTGCATGAGGCTAATCCCTACCTCCACATTTGCATGAGGCTAATACTTGCCTCCACATTTTCACAGGACTAAGCATTGTCCCTCCTTACATAAATAATGCTCTATTCTTGTACTATCCGTTGTTTTTCAATCGGGCTAAGCCCTGCCATGCATTTCCCAAGACTAAGCCTTGTCTTGGTAGCATCGTATTATTGCATCATCTCATGGGCTGAAATATTGCCAATCTATCCAAAGGCTTCATAGTCTAAAGGCATCATCCTCATAGCTGGAAGACACCATGTCATGGCCTGAGGATCCCTCAAATTTACATATCATTATTCAAAGGCGTCATTGTTCGGAGGCACAATATGCATGGCCCGAGAACACCATTCCATGGCCTGCAAATCCCTCATGAAACAATTCATGGCCCAGGACATCATGGTCCGAGGACGTCATCCTTAACCGTCCAAAGACAACTTTCATGGTCCAAAGGGAATCTGCATCATGTTTAAATTTCCGCACAAATACATGTCTATGGCATCTCTTTATCTACAGGTGGCCAGCAAGCAACTGCTATCCTAGTAGGAGTGACCTTGCTCCAGTTTCTTCAACTATCTCAAGCTTGGCCGTCACCATAACCGCTCTTGCATCTCGTGTCCGTTCTTGCAATGACTTCATCGGTATATTCCACCAATGAATCTAGAACTACACATGGCCTGATTCCTGTAAAACCAGGGGTATGTAGGTATCTCAAAGACCAAAGTATGGCCTCTATCTAACAAAACATCTCGACCGGTCAAAATTGGCCATCATTTCTTTACCCAAAAAATCTTTCATCCTTCCCGGGTAAAGAGGGGCAGATGTTGATACCCAATTTTTTTTCATATATTCTAATACGTATATATACTTTCAAAATAGAACATATGCAGTTATAAGCATGCACAAATATTTTTATAATTTTTCTATAATTTTTAAAAAAAAGCTCCACATCAATTTATTTCTTGTCTTTTATTTACAAAATACCCAATAATTATCCTCCAAATTACTTTTGTGATGATTTAGTCATCTAAGTTCTTTATTTATGACAACATAATGTTTAAATATTTTTAGTGTATTTTTGTAATTATATTTACATTTTTAGGCTAAATTGCACATCTTTGCAATAATAGCTCATACTAATGCATAATTACATTATTGATGCATAAAATGGCCTTTTATATTTTTAAAAATGTTAAATAACTTTTTAAATTATTTTAGTATACGAAAATATTTTTTTGAACTCATTTATTATTTTATAAATTATGTAGTTATTAAAAGTGGCTATTTAAACTGGACTATTTTTATTTCTATTTTAGCCCTATTTCAACCCAATACCAGCCCAATTTCAATTTAAATTTATCCATCCCAAACCCTAATACCTGATCCGGCCCCAAAACCCTTTCAATCTAGGCCGTTGATCATAGAGATCAACAGCCACAAATAGCCCTTACCTAAAATAAACCAAACGACCCCCCCCCCCCAAACCCTCTCATTTTCCTCGCCGTCCACCGCCTTGAAATCCCTCTCCTATCTCAAATGATCTCAAACCTAACCCTAATCATTACTCATCTATGGCTATCTTGGTGTCTTCTCACCACTCCCCAAGCCTCTAATGGCCTCCCTCATGTTGGTATTGCCATCTCCAGGGTCCTCAAGGGACCAGGGTTAGTTTGCTTGCATCTATGGCCCTTTCTCGTCCGTTTCAAGCTGCCCTAGTTTGATTCTGAGTGAGATATTCCTATATCTATGGGTTTCTAGGTTTGATTCTTCATCTCTGTGATTGTTCTTCTCGAAGCCCTAATTTCTTTCTTCTGAACCTCTTAGATCTGTATAGATCTGAAATGGTTTGGACCTATTTCATATGAGTTTTACAAGAATCTTTGGGTGTTTTTACAAGAATCGTGTGATTTTCGAAAGATTTTTCATTTTTTTCCTCTAAACTAGGGTTTCCGAAAATTTCTTTTCCAAAATGTTTGATGATTCTTGAGTGTTTGATCTTCTGCTTCTTATGTGTTTTGACTGATTTTGTAAGTTTGCTACAACCTTAAATCTCTTGTACTAAAACCCTAATTTTTGACATTCTTTGTTTGGTTTCTGAGTACTGGTGTACTGACTTTGTTCTTGCCTTAGTTCTTGTGATTTCTCTTTAGCCATTTGAATGTCTCGTGGTCTTCTTGTCCTAATATGCCTCTACTAAATTTCTTAGTTCAACCTTTCACTGATTATATGTGTTTGTGTTTATCCTGACTATGCATGTTAAGATATATATCTTTCTCCTTGAATCAGTGTCATCTTCTTGATTTAATAATTTGTTTCATTAAAATTATGTGTCGAATCCCGACTATTCATTTCTTCCCTTATTTTATCTGCTAAACTTGCTGACTCTTTACGTGATATTCTCTTCGATTAGACCCTTGATTATTCTGAAGTCCTTATTTCCTGGTTTGATTTGAACATCTTTCCTTAACAAAGCTTTTGATTCTTACCTCTCTACTCGGTTTAATTGAACTGCTTGCCTTAATTAATTTTTTCGTGCCTTAGTTGTTATTTTGCTAATTCTTACTGATTGTTTTCTTAATTGAAACCCATGTGCATTCATCCCTAATTACCTACTCTGTACTTAATTTCCTTCTTAAGTATCTGTCCTGCTTTTACCATTGATTATCCCTTGATTAAAGGGAAGACTTACTTATTTTACATGTGATTGATTCCCTGAATTTCTCTAATTGCTACTTAATTGATCTCTTACCTTATTTTGCTAAACTTTTGATTACTATATGAACTCCCTCTTATTTTCGTTTCTAATAACGAACATTAGTTCACAAAAACCACACTTACACTCTAAAGCTCTCTTTTCTCCTCTGCTACTTGTGATATTTACTAGTCTAGCTGGCTGAAAGCCAAGGCTAGATATTGGAAGTATATCTTCTTTATATTCTGCACTCTTTTCTTCAACTGGTATGTCTCTAGTTAAATTTTGAAATCCAAAACCCTATGTGTTTCATTACTGCACTAGTTCATCAGCTATGAATTCAACTTGTATTACTTCTTACTTTTTTGCCTAGCATGTCTAAACTTTGTCATGTTCAATGTATGATTAGCATATCTACACTTCACCTAGTTATTTGATACTCACCAGTATGTTTGTGAATATTTGTTCAATCCCCTAATTATGTGATCATATTGGCTATTTGATGTATGTTTAATCCTGTTCAAGACATGTCAGGCTTTCTGTATTACAATTGTGATCTATGTCTTAACTATTTACTTTCCATGACTAGCCTACTAAGTCTTTAAGATCCTAAGTGTTTTATGCAGTTTGTTGACTATATGCTTCCTCTATACCCTATCCGTGTACCCACAATGTGACTCTCATGCACCCCAATCCCTTTATCCCCCTATGTGAGATCTGTTTGTTGAGTGTTTCTGAATTTGGATGTTTTTATGACCAATTGATTATCTGCTGTCTTCATAAGAGTTTTGGTACTCTTCTCAAACTATCTTTTACCACCAAACTATTTCTTGTTTCAGAAAACCTTTTCTCTACAACAACAACAACCCAGTATAATCCCACACGTGGGGTCTGGGGAGGGTAATATGTACGCAGACCTTACCCCTACCCCGAAGGGTAGAGAGGCTGTACACTCCTAAAGTCATATCTGTACTATTTTCAAAACCTTTTCAAAATTATGTCAAGCACTCTCACTTTACTCTTAGAATACTAGGTTTTGCCCCTCTGATATGTCTACTGCCTTGAGATCCTTGAGATATCTCTGAACTCTGGCATGTCAGAGCTGGCCTTTCCACACTGCACCTAAATCGGTTATTATTTGAGAAAAGGTCTAGGTGTGAGAACTGCCCGGGATCCTTGAGATCCTTAGGGAATTCTGACACACCTAGATACTATTTGGCTATGGAACTTTGGGCATTTGAGGCTATTGGAGGCTTGGAATTCATTTGGGCCTACTTTTGGCTCCCTATAGATTAATTTTCTATTTATGCAAATTTGTCATATGATTCGTTGGTCTGTAATAATTATTGTAAACAAACAGTGGGGTAATTAGTGAAAAAGGGGGGGTAGATGTATATTGGGCAAATTGGGTAGATACCATGCCTATAGGGTCCATGTTGATTCAAATGTGTTTGTTATATTTGCTTTACTTCCACACAATTAGAAACCATGCCTATAGGATCTAAAATGGCTTTAATAATAGAGATCATGCCTATAGGGTTTAAATCGGCTCTATAGAAATCATGCCTATAGGGGTTTCACATTGGTTAAATGAATGTTATTTGTTTTACCTTGCTTAATTAGCAATCATGCCTATAATACTTAAAATAGTTCAGCTAGAAAAGTCAGTTCAATTCACGTTTGTTTATTCTGAATCGGTTTAATTAATTAATCTATCCGCTTCTTTAAAAAGTTTTCAAAATACCGCCTTAAATTAATACTGTTAGAAAGCATGCCTATAGGATCTCAAGTTGTCCGTTTAAAATGGCTTACTGTTTTCTGCATTCCTAATCAATATAGGTATCATGTTCTTAGGACATCACTATGATGCGCTTAGGCAAGCCTATAGGGCGATTAAACTGCAACTATAAAACTGCGCTTTGTTATTAGTGACTGCTCACATTTAGCAGGTTTGAAAAATCAGTAGGCAAGCTGACTAGGTCTTTGACACTTTGGTCCTAGTTAATAATGTATAATCGCTGCTCACCTAGATATCATATTTTAAGGTGTTCTCTTGTTAGTTTGTATGGGTCCACCAAACTGTAGAATACCTGGTCCTCTACAAGATTCTACTGAGAATGCTAATAAAACAGTATGTAAGTGAGGCAGAGGATTTTTTACGTGGAAAAATCCCACACAAGGGGATAAAAAAATCACGACCTACACCTGTAGACTTTTAACTTCACTAACTTGTAATCTACCTATTACAATCCACTTTACAATAATTCCTATTGCAAAGGATTTAATCAACTAACTTGTGGTACTCTTACCACAAGCCACTTTGCGACTTCCTAGTTACAAAAGCTTTTTCTAACTTGTGATGCTCTCACCACAAGCCACTTTATAACTCTACAATTACAAAGACTTTTCCTTATGACTAAATCTAGTCACAACATAAACTCAAGGAGTTTATGGATTTATAAGAGGATTCCTAATCAAACGCTTCTAGGTAAGTAGTTTAGGAGATACAATAAGTACAACAACAAGGTTACAACTCAACTAGGACAACAACAGGCTATCTTTTTGGAATTGGTCCGTAGTTGCGTTCAACCTTGTTCTTCAAGCTTGTGAGGATTGATTTCTTCTGTTTTTGCAAGATGCTTGAATGAGAAACAGAAACCTTCCAGTGATGTTTTGTATAAAACTCATTGTTAGTACATCTTTATCACATAACTTGAAATGATGTGAGCACTTTGTTTGGTTAGAGAATCAGTGGGCGGACAATGCAGTGTGGCAGAAACAGTGTCGTCAGTCACTTCATTTCCAGCTGTGTCCAATTGACTTTGTACTGCTATGAGGAAACCGCAAGAGTATCAGGTTCTTGTGTTGGTTCCTAGCTCCTGAAGTTGTCACAGTTCACCTTTAGCTGGAATCTGTTAAAGCTTGCAGCAATCCAAGTAGGTCAGGTTCCCTATCTGGTTCTTAATAGTAAGTTTGTTACATCATCAAAACATAAGGCAGGAGTATTTAAAGTCTATCAATTTCCTCTTTTTGATGATGACAAACTTAACATTTATATGGTGGAATTTGGGCAGTAAGAACCAGTTTCAAAGTATCAGGGAACTTAGGAGAACACAGAGTTCCCCCTGAGACTATGCCTTATCATAACAATAGTTTACATGGTCAGAGCATTAAGAACCATTTCCCCCATGTGTTTCCGACTGAGTCTTATTTTTCCCATTTTGGCATCATTATAAAGAACAACAGCACAAAAAACTCCAGCTAAGCTAACTCATGCCACATATGTGCACACAATCATGATAGAGAATAGAACAAAGAGAGAGAGTACTGACATAATAAAATGAGGATTTATATTAATAACAATTTAATTTGCCTCTGCCTTTTAAAAAGGCTAGAGGCAACATTTGGACTTGCTAATAAGAGCAGTAGTGTTTCATCCCAACCATCAAAAAAGAAAACAAAAAACCATCCGCCAAACCATCAACAAAGAACAAAAAAAAACATAAGAAACATATCCTGAAAAATGGTCACTGAAGGGGTACTTAGGGGGCGCTAGGAGTAAAAGGCTTGATAGTTGCAGCAAGTGTCTAGAGAGCGAGGTCTATTTGGGCATTTCCCGACTTTTGCTCATTGAGCAGTTCTGCCTTTAGGTTCTCAACTTGTGCCCTGATATCAGTATTCTCCTGTGTCAAATGAGCCACTTCATCATTCGACATGGAACCCCTCGGGCTTGTTGACCTTCCAGGATAGCATTCCTGGCCTTCAACCGATGAATTTCCTCAGCTGCATTGTTCTGGGCATTGATAAGCTGAGAAATGGTTGATGTACTTCCTACCCCTCCATACTTTTCCACACACTCGCACTCTTCCAAAGTTTTTTGTGAGAAGGTATGCTTTCGAGTCCCCACTTTACCTATCCCAGTGGAACTTTAAAGAATTTGAACACTGGAGTAAGCAAGAATCCATAGGGAAGGCCATGATTACCGTCCTTGAAGGTGGCAACCTTTTGCATGTGTTCTATCATAATAGCAGGAAGACTCACAAGATTGAAACCGTCCAGTTGCTCCATTAGGAATAGGTCGGACTTAGAAGTCACTGACCTCCTTTAAGCTCTAGGCAACAGGACTTTGTTAACCAATTCAAACAGCAACTGGTAAACAGGGAGTAGTGCTTTCTTATGGATATGGTCCTCTTTCTGATTAGCATTGTCTTTCACCACTACATTTCTGAATTTATACTGACAAACATCTTGTACACTCGACATCCCAACTGTAGGAACTTTTAAAATCTCTCCAAGCAATTTTACATCAAAGACGATGTCCACCCCATTGACCAAAGCACAGACATGGTCAATATCAACTGGAAAGAGGTTAGCGAAGAAACTTTGCACCTCCTCCTAATACACCATAGGTGAATCAACGTGAAATAGGTGCACCCATTGTTGAAACTCGACCATTTCCAGAATTTGGCGCATTCCGGCCATCTAAGCGATTGTTGGGTCAAACGTATGACCCAGCAGAACTTTTTGATGCCTCAGGCGCTCAGAGCCAAGGCTGACTTCACTTCTCTTTTTCTTCACAGAACTAGGTTGTTCAACAGATTCAGACTT
Organism: Nicotiana tabacum; assembly: GCF_000715075.1. Taxonomy (NCBI): domain Eukaryota; kingdom Viridiplantae; phylum Streptophyta; class Magnoliopsida; order Solanales; family Solanaceae; genus Nicotiana; species Nicotiana tabacum. The sequence goes on from NC_134086.1 coordinate 49,818,775, forward strand.
GCATTTCCCAAACTTCTCTCCACTGACTTTGCCTTTTCCTTTGGACTTGACTAGTACATCCTCATCAGACATTGAAAACTCACTCACTACCTCCTTCATCTTAGACTTAGATGTTGACCCTTTCTCCACTAAAACTGGCTCTGCCTTTTTCGAGGACCGCCTAACAAGTGAACCAGGTTCCTCTGGAGTTCCCTCTTCCACCTCGACTATAGGGATAGCCTCATCACTTACAAGTACACCATCCTTCACAAACTTTCTTCGTTTCTTCTTACTACTCTTCTTGCTCTTTTGAAGAGCAGAATCGTAGGCCACTTTGACTTAAAGCCTAGTAGTAGGTCATTTGATTTCAGACTTAGGGGTGGACACAACCCTTCGCTTACTTATGAATGCATCAAGAGCCACATTATCTAGGTCTTCTTCATCACTAAATAGCATTTTAGGTGCTTGAATTCCCAGGAGCACAGCATCAAATGCGGGAACAGTACTGTCCTGGGGATGAGAGCCCTGACCTGGGTCCTCTGGAGAGAGATTAGGTTCCTCATGTGATGCCCCAGTAGTATCTTCTACTGCATCCCCTTCAACAGCCATAATGGCCCCTTCTTCCTCCACAATGTGTGTCTCATTTTTCTAGGATGTAATTTCATGTAATACCCCATCAGCGAATACTACGAACACAGTTACAACATATTTTTCTTCTTCAACCGGTGCTTCCACAACCATGGAATCGGTGGCAACGATGGCAGAACCCTTTGTGAACTAAGTATTTTGACCTTGTTCTCCACTTAGGGTTTGACTGGTGGGAATAACAGACGATGGGGAGAATGGAGTAGTTTTAAGGGTTTCTGAGTTGGGAAGAGATTGGGAAACTGTGGAAGGTGTGACTGCGGCAGTAGGAGTGATAAAGGGTGAGGAAGGCTCAGTCAAAACGAAAGGTTCCATAGATGGGTCAGTGGTAGTTACAGTTGAGGCAGAGAGATCGAAAGTTTTCTTAGCCATTGAAAGAAGTGGTGTGATGATCCTTCCCTTTTGGGTGATTCTAATGTAGGACTTATGGTTAATAAGAGCAGAAGAGAGGGTTTTTAAAAGGATAGGATAATTATGAAGGGAGAGAAATAGGCACTGGTTCTGAAACGGCGGTTGGGCGTGGAGAATTACAATGTTTCAGAGGGAGATGGAACGTTTTGAATTGAAGGGATGTGACAGCAAGATCTGAAAAGTTGATGACATGGAAGTTGTATTTTGTATCCTTTTTAAGACGTGTATTAAAAGGATGCACAGAACTACTAACCTTTAGTACGAGAACATGGTTCTTGAATTATTTTTTTTCTTCTTCTTTTTTTTTGTTTTGAAAAGAATCAATCCTCTTTTATCATTCATGCACTGCATCTATCGCCTCTATGCTCATCATGCGTGTTTACCTGCAACAGTATTAAAGTGAGTTAGACATGGCCAGAAAACACTTTGAGCTAGTTATTTCTTAAGGATAAGAGCCAGCCAAAGAGGAAACAGGTTCTTAATTTGGCTTCAACAGTCCCAGCTTTACTTTGTTTCTTTCAAACTGTTCCCTACTTAGTGCCTTGGTGAAAATGTCTGCAATTTGATCTTCTGTGCTGCAGAACTTCATACATATCAACCCTTTCTCCACATTATCTCTCAGAAAATGATGCCTCACATCAATATGTTTTGTCCTTTTATGTTGAACTGGATTCTTGGCCATGTTGAGTGCACTGGTGTTGTCACATAGAAGGGGCACACTCTTAGTGAGTACCCCAAAATCCTCCAGTTGCTGCTTGATCCATAGAAGTTGAGCACAGCAGGATGCTGCAGCTACATATACAACTTAGCTATTGACAAAGCCACTGAATTTGGCTTCCTTGTTCCCCAAGAGATAAGACATGAACCTAAGAAGTGAGCCATTCCAGAAGTGCTTTTTCTGTCCACAAGATAACCTGCATAGTCTGCATCAGCATACCCAATCAGATAAAAACTGTCACCTGATGGATAATACAGCACCAGGTCCTGTGTTCCTTTGAGATATCTTAGTATTCTTTTGGTAGCCTTCAAGTGAGATTCCTTGGGATTTGATTGAAACCTCGCACATATCCCCACGCTGAAAACAATATCAGGTCGACTGATAGTGAGATAGAGGAGAGACCCAATAATGCCTCTATACATTGTTTGATTTACAGGAGATCCAGTTTCATCCATGTCTAGTCGAATGGCAGTTGCAATGGGAGTGTCTATCACCTTTGATGCTTCCATGTTAAACCTCTTCAAGAGTTCCCTGATGTATTTTGCTGACAAATGGAAGTACCCTTTGGGGACTGTTTTACTTGAAGACCCAAGAAAAGGTTTAGTTCTCCCATCATGCTCATTTCAAATTCATTTCCCATAAGTTTTGCAAATTCTTCACATAGAGAGTCAGTTGTTGCTCCAAAAACGATATCATCAACATAAACCTAAACGATGAGCAGGTTCCTTCCTCGTTTATTTAAGAAAAAAGTGTTGTTAATTTTCCCTCTTTTAAAACCATTTTCTAAGAGGAACTTTGACAGTCTTTCATACCAAGCTCGAGGAGCCTGTTTTAGCCCACACAGAGCTTTTTCCAGTTTGAACACATATTCAGGGTGCTCCATGAAATTCAAACCATAGGGGTTGCTTCACATAGACTTCTTCCTTAAGGAGTCCATTCAAAAATGCACTCTTGACATCCATATGGAATAAGGTGAATTGCATATGAGATGCAAAAGCGATTAGAATTCTGATAGCTTCCATGCGAGCCACTGAAGCAAACGTTTCATCATAGTTAATCCCTTCCTCTTGATTGTAGCCTTAGACCACTAGCCTGGCCTAGTTCCTTATGATAACCCTATTTTCATCGAGCTTGTTTCTGATTACCCACTTGGTTCCTATAATGGTTCGATCTAGGGGTCTAGGTACCAGGTGCCATACATTGTTTCTCTCAAGATGATGCAGCTCGTCTTGCATGGCTGTAATTCAATCTGCATCTTTCAAGGCCTCCTTGATATTTTTGGGTTCTATCTGGGAGAGAAAGGCTGAGAAGGCAAATGAATTCCTGGCTCTTGACCTGGTTTGTACTTCGGAATCTAGAGGGGTGATGATGTTATCTATAGGGTGAGAGCTTTGGTGTCTCCAGTTAGACGACTGACGTTCATTCTGAGAGGAGGGAGGTATGTTTGGCTAATTTTCCTCTATCCTTCTCTCAGTTGCTAGTGGAGTTCCCTGAACTACATCAACCATCCTTTCTTCAGCTTCAGTGGTTGTAACTGAAGTGCTTGGTTCTGTTGATGATGAGGCAGCATTGTCTTCATTTGGCTCCTTTACTTGACTCATCATATCTGCTTTTTCGTTGGTCATGTTAATGACTTCACCAGGAACGAGTAAGGGTTCTCCATCTTGATCTTCCTCAGCACTCTTCTCAAATGATGGATAGGATTCATCAAAAATAACATAGACACTTTCCTCGACACATTGAGTCCGTTTGTTATATATCTTGTAAGTCTTGCTTTGAGAGGAGAAACCAAGAAATATTCCTTCATCACTTTTGGCATCAAATTTACCAAGTTGATCCTTTCCATTGTTGAGAACATAGCATTTGCATCCAAATATTCTTAGGTGAGTCAGCTTGGGTTTTCTTCCATTCAACAATTCATACGGAGTGTTGTTCAGAAATGATCTGATCATGCACCTGTTCACTAAGTAGTAGGCAGTGTTGACAGCTTCAGCCCAGAAGTTCTTTGCAATTCCACTGTCAATCAGCATTGTTCTTGACATTTCTTCTAGAGTTTTGTTCTTCCTTTCTACTACTCCATTTTGTTGGGGAGTTTTGGGAGCTGAGAAGTTGTGAGTGATGCCATTTTCATTACAGAATTCATCAAATTTGACATTGTCAAATTCTGTCCCATGATCTGATCTAATGTATACAACTCTAGGCTCCATCTTCACCTGGATTTTCTTCACAAAGGATACAAACACTTCAATAGTTTCGTCTTTTGTTCTGAGAAACAGAGTCCATGTGAATCTGGAATAGTCATCCACGATTACGAAAATGTATCTTTTTCCTCCTCTACTTTGCACCCTTATAGGTCCACATAGATCCATATGCAGAAGCTGAAGCGGCTTTGAGGTGCTCACATCCCTTTTAGACATAAAGGAGGACTTCACATGTTTTCCTCTAGCACAGGCATCACAAACTTTCTGCATCTTAAATTGTGACAAAGGCAGACCATGGACCAGGTCCTTCTGAATTAGTTTGTTCAGAAGGGAAAAGCTTGCATGGCCTAGTCTTCTGTACCATAGTTCAGCCTCATCGTCAACAGCTTTCAGGCAACTCAGATCACCACTCTGTAAAGATTCGAAGTCAGCAACATAGATGTTCTTGTATCTTTTGGCCACAAGTACTATTTCACCGGTCACAAGGTCAGTAACTGTACATATTTTGGACAACAATTCTACCTTGTTTTCTTTATCACAGATTTGAGAAACACTCAGGAGATTTTACTTAAGCCCATTGACATAGTACACATTTTCAATAGAATGAGTGAGCGACTTCCCAACTTTCCAACTCCAAGAATGTACCCCTTTTTACCATTGCCAAAGGATACACTTCCTCCTTGTAGGGCTTTTAGTGAAAGAAAGTCTATGGTGTTCCCAGTCATGTGTTTTGAGCACCTACTATCCATGAACCATTGTTGACCGCTTCCTTTCGTTGTTCCCTACACAAGAGATTAGGAGTTAGTTTTAGGAACCCAAACAAGTTTGGGTCCCTTGTAGTAAGTAAGAGGATGAATGAGAGCTCTCTTAGTCCATGCAGGTAATGTGTGTTTTTTGTGAGTAGAACCTGGTCCCTCTTTTGTGGTCACAGTTTCAGCAGCCACTTTGTCTTTCTGAACTAATTAATTCTTGGCCTGGACACCTTCCTTGAAGAACCCAGTGTTCCCACATTGGGTACGAGACCAATTATCAGAGATAGTGACGTACTTACTGTAAGGGTTGTGAGGAGTTTTCTCCCTTTGGAACCCTGCTCTTTGCCTTTTTTCAAATCATCAGTAAGCAAGGCAGTGGTAGCTTCTAAGGACCAGGTCCACTTTAGAGACTTTTCAAGATCATTCATTAATCTTTCTAGATTGGTTTGGAGAAGCTTGTTTTTCTCAATTTTAGCACACATCCTAAATCTAATAGCTTTCACCTCATCTTCAAGCCTAATGTATTCCTCACTTGCTATCTCCTTTCCTCTTTCAGAACTTTCAGGTTTTGACTTAGTCCATGGTTTTACTATTATTTCCCTTTGGTCTGCAATTTCTACCAACAGAACACTCTTTTTTTTTCTAAGGATTTCAATGGTTTTCTTATGGTCAGTAACTGCAGCCACTAAGTCTTCTCTAGTATGTTCAGATTCTTCTAATTCTAAGATCAAAGAATCCCTATCCTCCGCAAGACTACAAAAGGCAGTGATTAAAACATCAGCTAAACACATGAGTTTTCTTTTTGGAGAATAGGATTTCAGATTTCTCTAAACATCCCTGAAGTTTACCTCTTTGTTGCCATTGTCTTCATCATCATCTGATTGAGCCATCAAAGCAAAAGTTGAGTCATATCCAATCTCCTCGCCTTCAACTGCCATCATGGAACTATCACCAGTATTAGGTTTATCTTCAGACTGTTTTACTTGTGTAGTTCTCTCATGAGCTATTTGCAAAGCTTCCCATATTTCCGTTACAGTGTCGCAGGTAGAGTTCTATTGTACTCTTCAGGTCCCATTCCATATACTAGAATTGTCTTGGCACGAAAATTATTCTCCACAGCTTTCTTATCTAATTTAGTGTATTATTTGCTGGTTTTTGCCATTGAAACTGGAAATTCATCTAGTACCTTGATTGGAACATAAGGACCATCGCAAATGATATCCCATAGCTCACAATCCTCAGCCATGATGAAATCATGCATTCTAGCTTTCCACAACCAATAGCATTGTCCATTAAACTTGGGGGTAGGTATATGGAATGACCTTCTTCAAAGTTTGGTGGAGCCGCCATGAGGATCCTTCCTAGGTGTTAGCTTGATAGGAGGAACCCGCTCTAATACCAATTGTTAGGTTGTATGGGTCCACCAAACTGTAGAGTACCTGGTCCTCTACAAAATTCTGCTGAGAATGCTAATAAAACAGTATGTAAATGAGGCAGAGGATTTTTTATGTGGAAAAATCCCATACAAAGGGATTATCAAATCACGACCTACACCTGTAGGCTTTTAACTTTACTAACTTGTAATCTACCTATTACAAGCAACTTTACAATAATTCCTGTTGTAAAGGATTTACTCAACTAACTTGTGGTACTATTACCACAAGCCACTTTGCGACTTCATAGTTACAAAGGCTTTTTCTAACTTGTGATGCTCTCACCACAAGCCACTTTGTAACTCTACAATTACAAAGACTTTTCCTTATGACTAAATCTAATCACAACATAAACTCAAGGAGTTTATGGATTTTCAAGAGGATTCCTAATCAAACGCTTCTAGGTAAGCAGTTTAGGAGATACAATAAGTAAAACAACAAGGTTACAACTCAACTAGGACAACAATAGGCTATCTTTTTGGAATTGGTTCATAGTTGCGTTCAACCTTGTTCTTCAAGCTTGTGGGGATTGATTTCTTCTATTTTTGCAAGATTCTTGAAAGAGAAACAGAAACCTTCCAGTGATGTTTTGTATAAAGCTCATTGTGGGTACATCTTGATCACATCACTTGAAATGATGTGAGTACTTTGTTTGGTTAGAGAATGAATGGGCGGACAATGCAGTGTGGCAGAAACAGTGTCATCAGTCACTTCATTTCTAGCTATGTCCAATTGACTATGTACTGCTATGAGGAAACCGCAAAAGTATCAGGTTCTTGTGTGGGTTCCTAGCTCCTGAAGCTGTTGAAGTTCACCTTTAGCTAGAATCCATTAAAGCTTGCAGCAATCCAAGTAGGTCAGGTTCCCTATCTGGTTCTTAACAGTAAGTTTATTAGATCATCAAAACATAAGGTAAGAGTATTTAAAGTCTATCATCTCTTAAATACTTTAAATTGTTGTTTGAAACGTGCACTTACTTGTTATGTTTGTGGAGGTAAATGTGAGCCTTTAATCGCTCCCTCTTTAAATGTAGTCCTAATTGTTTTTGATTGACGCCTAGACTTTTATCCTTTAAATACCTTAGGATGGTCTAGAACTACCTAAATTAGAGGTCCTAAACACCTCCAGGGCCAAAAGAAAGGGACGGGTAATGCACGCGTATGGTATTTTTCAAGGTTGCTAGAATGCTTTAGGCTATGACCAAGGGGAGGGGATTGGGTAGTAAGGAATATGATGACTACGTGCTAATGTCATGTGTAGCCCCTCGTTGAGGAGTGTTTACCGGGCATTGTGTGGGTGTGATCCTATAGGATAACCAACCTAGGACCCCTATTTCCCAACTTTCGTTGTTTAAACAAATTTACTTTTCTATATATATGTGTGACTTGTTCAAACCTTCTCCCCTGTTCCATTACTTGAATCATATATGTGCTTAGAATGCCTTTATTTGCAAATACGTGTTAAAACTATTTATCTGTTTAAATGACTAATTCACATAATTTAAGTTCGGCCGGGACCCACCATTGTGGACTGCGCGCGGTGCCTAACACCTTCCCCTCAAGGTTATTTCGAGCTCTTACCCTAATCTCTGGTAATGCAAAGTAGTCTAAGAGTTAATCTCTCTAGGTGCCCTCACGCACCATAATACATTAGGTGGCGACTCTTTAAATACCCTATTCCAAAAGGAAATGAGTTATTTTCCCCCACAAATATCGAAACCCGGGCTCCTCGAGGAAAAAGGGGGTGCGGTATAAGGATGAACTTGTATATGCATGGTACCGGAACTCATCTAGCTCATTCAATTGTGCCACCCTTAAGTTGGCGGCGACATCCCATTTAAGGTTCAACTTCTTCAAAGCCCACACGGCCTTATTCTCAAGTTCCACCGGAGGATGACAAGCCTTCCCGAACACCAACCGGTATGGATACATCCCAATTGGTGTTTTGTAAGCCATCCTATAAGCCCATAGAGCATCATCGAGTTTCTTTGACCAATCCGTCCGGTTGGCTTTCACTGTCTTTGACAAAATACTCTTTATCTCCCGGTTGGAGACTTCTACTTGACCACTTTCTTGAGGATGATAGGGGGTCGTAACTTTGTGAGTGACACCATACTTGGTGAGTAAGGTGTCGAAAGCCTTGCTACAAAAATGTGAACCCCCATCACTTATGATAGCCCTTGGAGTACCAAATCTTGTAAAGATGTTCTTCTTCAAAAATGCCACCACACTCCTCACTTCATTGTTGGGCAAAGCAACGGCCTCAACCCACTTAGAAATAAAATCAACCATGACTAGGATGTAGGTGTTCCACAAGAGATCACAAACGGGCCCATGAAGTCAATATCCCCACACATAAAAAATGTCAATCTCCAAGATGGTGGTGAGGGGTATTTCATTTTTCTTTGAGATTCCACCGACCCTTTGGCATTCATCACAATGCTTGAAAATCTCACTAACATCCTTGTAGAGAGTGGGCCAATAAAACGGAAACTTAACACTTTGGTCGTCGTTCTTGCTCCACCATGGTGACCACCATAAGGCGAAGAATGACAAGCCCCAAGAAAACCCACTTGTTCCTCCCCCGGTACACATCTTCTAATCACTACATCCATGCAAATCCGAAAAAGGTACGGTTCATCCCAATAGTAGTCTTCACAATCCTGTTTGAGCTTCTTCCTTTGGTTTGAAGAGAACTCAACCGGAATGATACCGCTTACAAGATAATTTGCCAAATCAATGAACCAAGGCACCTCCTTCATATAAATAGCCAAAAGTTGTTCATCGGGGAAGGAGTCATTGATTTCAAGTCCATCATGCAGCCTTCCCTCCTCCTCTAATCGAGACAAATGGTCTGCCACTTGGTTTTCACTCCCTTTTCGATCTTGGATGTCAATATCAAACTCTTGAAATGGAAGTACCCATCTCACCAAATAGGCTTTAGAATCTTTCTTGCTCATGAGATAGCGAAGCTCCGCATGATCTATATGAACAATCACCTTTGCACCCATCAAGTACGGGTGAAAAATTTCCATAGCAAACATAATGGAAAGAAGCTCTTTCTCCATAATGGTGTAGTTGACTAGGGCACTATTCATAGTCTTGCTTGCATAATTGACCAGATGAAAGATCTTGTTGATGTGTTGCCCCAAAATGGCCCCTACCGCTATATCACTAGCATCACACATAAGCTCAAAAGGAACACTCCAATTTGGAGCGGTAATGATGGGAGTAGTAGTCAACTTGAGCTTTAGAAACTCAAAGCTTGCATGCAATCATCAATGAAATGGAACTTGTCATCTTTCTCCAAAAGCTTGCACAACGGGCTTACCACTTTAGAGAAGTCCATGATGAACCGCCGGTAAAATCTCGCGTGGCCTAAGAAACTCTACACGCCTTTGACTGAAAATGGAGGTGGAAGTTTAGAAATTACCTCAATCTTTGCCTTGTCGCCTTCAATACCATTCTTTGAGATCTTATGGCCAAGTGCAATGCCTTCCTCGACCATGAAATGGTACTTCTCCCAATTGAGCACCAAATTTGTTTCTTCGCATATTGCCAACACTTTGTCCAAATTTTCTAGAATATCATCAAAAAAATACCCGACTACCAAAAAATAATCCATGAGGACTTCAACAAAATCCTCCACCATTTCCGTGAAGATAGCCATCATACACTTTTGAAAAGCCGCCGGTGCATTGCACAACCCAAATGGCATCCGCGAGAATGCAAAAGTACCATAAGGACATGTGAAAGTAGTCTTCTCTTGATCCTCCAGAGCAATAAGAATTTGATTGTCTGGAATACCCATCAAGAAAACAATAGAAAGCACGACCATCCAATCTATCAAGCATTTGATCTAGGAAGGGAAGTAGGAAATGATCCTTCCTTGTGACTTTGTGAGCTTGCGATAGTACATACAGACTCTCCACCTGGTCACCGTTCTTCTAGGAATCAACTCATTCTTGTCATTGGTGACCACCATCATGCCTCCTTTCTTTGGACACATTGAACCAAAGAAGTTCATGAACTATCGGAAATGGGTTACATAACCCCGGCATCCAACCACTTGATGACCTCCTTCTTGACAACCTCTTGCACGGCTTCATTGAGTCTCCTTTGATGTTCAATAGATAGTTTGGCTCCTTCCTCCAAGTTGATCTTGTGCATGCAAAATGCGGGGCTTATCCCCCGAATATCTGCCAAAGTCCATCCAATAGCTTTCTTCCTCTTTTGTAACATCGCCAAAGTGGAACAAAAAATTCATACTGAAGATGTGGGGGGGTAATGGATTCAACTTAAAGATGGGAGGCTCCTCAATCGAAGGCTTTGTTGGAGGAGTGGTTCTATTCTCAAAACCTAAGGACAATTTGCGGGGCTCATAGGTGTATGACCTCATTCCTTGCAAAGCATTCACACATTCCACATAAACCTCCATTTCTTGATCATCACAATTGAGCAATACAGCCTCCAAAGTATCATCAATATTCATCACGACACTTGTTTCATCAATAATCACATCCGTCACCAAATCCGCAAATGAACAAACTTTATTGCTATTCGGTTGCCTCATAGATTTGCACATATGGAAAACAACATTTTCATCACACATCCGAAAAGTGAGCTTACCGGCTTCCACATCAACAAGAGCCATCCCTGTAGCAAGGAAAGGCTACTCAAAATAATCGGAACCTCATAATCGACCTCACAATCAAGAATAACAAAATCCGCCGTGAGGATGAATTTATCAACATGAACCAACACATCATCAAAGATACCAACGGTCTCTTCATAGTATGATTCGCCATTTCCAATCTCATTGATGTAGGTTTTGGTTGCCTAATTCCCAAAGTTTTGAAAACTGAGTAGGGCATCAAATTGATACTTGCCCTAAGATCATAAAGCTTTAGCAAAGTCGGCACTCCCAATTGTACAAGGAATTGTGAAAGCGCCTGGATCTTCCAATTTAGGAGCCATTGAGTGCACAATCGCACTCACTTGATAAGTCATCTTTATAGTTTCATAATTCATCGATCTCTTCTTTGTCACCAAATCCTTCATAAACTTTGTATAACCCGACATTTGCTCCAAAGCCTCAACCAATGGCACATTGATAGATATACTCTTGATCATGTCAATGAACGTTTTATATTGGTTCTCACCATTTTTCTTGGCAAGCCTTTGAGGTTATGGAGGAGGAGGCCTAGGCATTGGTGCCTTAGCCTTTGGTGCTACCGATTCCGGTATGTCAACAACGTGCTCCATAGACGAGTTCACTTCCTCATGAGTCTCCTCCACGTTGTCATCAATATCAATTCTCACCTCATATTTTGTTTGCACTTCATTGCTTGGCATCTCATCTTCTTGTACCACTTGTTCATCATCCATAATTTTCTTTTTACTTGAGGTGGTTGTATCCCCACCTTTTCCACTCCTTGTAGTAACGGCCATGGCATGCCCCGTGTTGTTTCTAGACTTTGGGTTTACCACCGTATCACTTGGTAGTGCCCCCTTAAGATGAGTGTTAAAAGCTTGCGAGATTTGCCCCAATTGAATTTCCAAATTACGAATTGAAGTGTTGTGAGAGGCTAGTTGAGCATCAGAGTTTGTGTACTTCTCCATCATTTGTTTGAACATGTTCTCAATTCGTCTCATCTCATTGTGGAAAGAACTCAAACCTTAGGAAGGATAAGGAGGGGGGTTGCTCGGTTGTTGATACATCGAGGGACTTTGAGAACCCGACCCCCGATTGTTGTTGTTATTCCACCCTCCTTGGTTGTTGCCTCCCCAATATCCTTGGCTATTGCCACTTATTGCCTTGGTTATTTTGACCATTCCAATTTCCTTGATTGATTTGATTTCTCCAATTCTCTTGGTTGTTACCACCATTCTAATTACCTTGGTTGTTTGAATTACAATTCCTTTGATTTCCTTGAGGTCACCATTGTTGTTGATTCGGGGCTTGGTTATTATTTCTTTGCTCTTGGAAGTTGTTCACATATTGTACTTCCTCATGTTGTTCATTGCATGGTTCATCTTGATCAAACCCACTATCATTTTGTACATAATATTCAACACGGTTTTGTACTTGAGGACCCTTTGCCTTCTCTTGTTTAACATCATACTAACTCCCTCCATTGCATTGACTTGCTTAGGACCTTGCACTTGTTGAAGTTGAGTTTTGGGTAGTTGATTCATTGTGGTGGTCATCTCGGCAATTGCTTGTCCATGATCATGTAATTCTTTATGCAAGTAAACCACATTTGGATCACCTTGAGGAACGTTTGCTCTATTTTGCCATGCTGATGAAGTATGCACAATTTCATCTAGAATCTCACAAGCTTCCGCATACGGCATTGTCAGGAAATTTCTATCAGCAAGTTGGTTGACCACTCATTGGTTGGTAGTATTGATCCTCCTATAGAATGTTTGTTGAATCATAGCCTTCGTCATGTCATTGTTCGGGAAGTCTTTCACCATAGTCCGGTACATCTCCCATATCTCATGCAAAGGCTCATTGGGTTCTTGTTTGAAAGCTAGAATCTCATCCCTAAGAGTAGCCATATGCCCGGGAGAAAAGAACATGGAAATAAATTTCTTGGCCAATTCATCCCATGTATGGATAGAATGATTTGGCAACCTTTCTAACCAATCCAAAGCCTTCCCCCGTATAGGGAAAGGGAATAGTCTCAACCACAAAGCATCCTCGAAGACGCTTGCCTGTTTACTCCCCCGACAAGTGTCAACAAACCCTTTCAAGTGATTCTACACATTTTGACTCAGAGCCCTCGTGAAGAATCCCCATTGTTCCAATAATGTAAGCATAACATTTGTGATTTAAATGTTTTCTACTCTAATGCAAGGCGGGACTATGGAATGCGTATCCTTCATTCGGCAACACCCGGTATGGAGCCGCTCTTTGTGGAGGTGGGGGTGGAACGAGAACATTGTCTTGAGGCAGTCGGCCTCGTCTATTTGCTTGAGGTTCAAGAGGAACCTCTTCAACTTGATCGTCTTCCACGTCTACATCCCCCATAGGCATGTTTCCAAGAGAATCTTTGTTGTTGAGAGCCATTGTTCACCTAAAATAGTTTCACAAAAAGATTATTAACTCGGAAGGAAAAGAAGATAATTCACACACAAAATCAAATATATAGCTAAATCTATTTTTAGCTCCCCGGCAACAACGCCAAAAATTAATGTCGTCCAAGTCACACCCTCTATTTGAGGTGGTGAAACGGTCGATGCAATAGTAATACCCAACAGAGTTGGGGTGAAATTCCACAAGGAGCTATGATATTGGGATTTAGGAGTATATATTACAGTATATGAGTTTGAACTATCTCTGATTACACTTCCACAAATTTGGTTGATTCTATAGCTAAATTGAACTAAGATTGCTATTAAGTAATTAAAACTAAGAAATTGTGTTTTTGTTGTTGTTTTCAAATATTGTAAAAGGACTAGGGTTGTGACCATGACCTAGGTGTTCGCCTAATGGGATAAAGACTCATGTTGTTTTGTTGAATGTGGTGTATTATAACTCACAACACTATGCTGCCCACTCAATACCTCTCGGTCAGAGAATGGTTTTGTCCAATTTGACTTTCTCAAGACCAAATGGGTGTCTACAGAAACTGTTGATAAGAGCTCAACTCGGGTTGTTACTATCTCTAGGTTGAACCTTTTAATTGGGTTGATCAATTTCTTAATTGACCCAATTCCTTATTAGCTAGGTTACCCTAGACTAGATCTCTCTTTCTCAAGAAGAGACTAAGTCAAAAAGACATAAATCAATGTTTGTAACCATTTCCGTCTCTTGATCCCTCATTCCACTAATCCGTTGTTACTGATTCATTCAAGGCATAGACTCTCCATTTCTTTGTCTTATTAGCGCAGGTGTTCGTCAACGATGAAAGCTGCTGAACTTCAGACTCGAGTGGAGAAAGAGGGCTAGGCCCCCGGAGGGCTTTCAGGGACTGGGGGGTTGGGTCACAAACCTAGATAAGAATCTAGCTACTCATAATGGGTAAAGAAGAAAACAAGGAAGAAAAGATGATAAAACTCATATTCAAAGATTATAAGACAAAAATCTAATGTTTAATCACTAAAGTTTAAGCTAAAATTGCCTAAAGAAGTAAAGGAAAACGGCTACAAAAATTTAAATATTCAAAAATTTAACCTAATTTTGTGAAAGAAGTCTATTAATACACAACTGAAATTTCGAACAAACTTGCCCTTCAGAGGTTTTGTGGCCGCACAATTCCATGTGCGGTCCGCACTTCTTCTTCAGTCTTGGCAGGAGCTTGGTCTGTGGCCGCATAATTCTAGGATGCGGCTGCATCTGGAGTGTTCTACGGTCCGTACATTTCCTGGTGCAGCCGTACAGGCCCTTTTTTCGGACCATACAAAGCTGAGAGCGACCGCATGGCTAACTTTTGTGGCCGCACAATAATTGTGCGGTCTGCATTTCTTTTATGTTTGAATTGTTGACTCTCTGAACTTGAACTCTAGCATAGATTTTGCGGGTCCGCATATTTCATTGAGTCTCTCATGGAATTCCTTCACATTCTGCGGCCCGCAAAAGGAATTTTGTGGTCCGCACATTATGCTTTTGCCTGTTTTTTGTTCTTGAGTTCACATTACTCCTTCTTGAGTCGGATTTCATCTTTGTGGCTCATTTTCCAATACTCCTGCAATTAAGCATATTTAATCAGTGTTCAGGAATACAATTAAGCATTTTTGGAAACGAAAGCTAGAAACCGCTAATAAGTAGTCAAAATTCCCATTTATTACCGCGTAGAGCAAAAGTTCCAGATTCCACGGGACACTAAGCGAACGTGAATATTGCGATCGCATTGAAGAACACTAGGTAACAGAATTTAGTAGTCCAAAAATAGAAAGAAATGGCCCGTAGCCCATCCGAAACAGATCTGAGGCTCCCGGGACCCCGTCGAAGTATACCAACAAGTTCCATAACATAACTCGAACCTACTCGAGGACTCAAATCACATCAAACTATGAATCGCACATCAAATCGAACTTAATGAACTTAGGAACTTTCAACTTCTACAACTCACGCGGAATCATATCAAATCAACCCGGAATGACCTCAAATTTTACATGCAAGTTTCAAATGATACAATGGAGCTATACCAACTCCCGTAATTCAAATCCGACCTGATATCAATAAAGTCAACTCTCGGTTAAACCTCTCAACCTTTCAATTTTTGCCAAAATGTGTCGAAACCTTCTTGAAATATCCAAATGCGATTTGGGAAAGTCCAAATTCACCATCCAGACTTGACATAATTATCAAATTCCGATCCGGGGCCAAATACTAAAAAGCCAAACTTGGTCAACTCTTCCAACTTAAAGCTTCTTAGTTGAGAATCATTCTTCTAAATCGATTCCGAATAACCTGAAAATCAAAACCGGCGACTCACACAAGTCATAATACATCATACGATGTTGCTCAATACTTCAAATAGCTGAACGAAATGCAAATACTCAAAACTACCGGCTGGGTCATTACAACTAAAATTTTAGTTATTAAATTCTTCCTTATTTGATATATGTATCTCTTTGTATAACGATATTAAATGCATTAAATCCCCTTTAATAAATACACTACTAACTAATATTTATGATTTTGAGATCATTAATGAATTTGCTGCTTCTATTTTTGAACAAAAAAAGTTCAATGTAAAATCTATATGAATGGAATTATTTTAAAGCCTACGAACACTAGGGCTTCCAAAAATCCTACCAAATCTGGTAGCTATTCACCTAAATATAAACGTTCACCAAAGGAAGTTTTTCTTGTTCAATCAATGACTTAATGTAGTTGATACATCTTTGAGAAATTGTGATAAAAGCATATGAATTAACAAACATCCATACTTTTAGATTTAGTATTAGGCTACACAAATAGTAGTATTTTTTATAAGATATATTCAAAGGATATTCTTTACAAATTCGCGTGAAATCGATACATCGAACCTTTATGTATTTATGTAAAGTTGAATGACCTTTTAACCTTAAAAATAAGAAATACATATTATCAAATTCCTTAAAATACTTAATTAATAAAAGGACACTTAACAATTGTACATCAAGTTCAAATGATATAGTATCTAACTTTAGGGGAGATAAATATATTATTATTATTATTATTATTATTATTATTATTATTATTATTATTATTATTATTATTATTATTATTATTATTATTATTATTTAATAATAGTATTCCATATTCTATTAAATAATTTGAAAATAAACAAGAATCAGATAACTTTAATAACTTATTCGGAGGCACCAAAAGAGGAAGTCCAAAATCATCACCATTTAGTTTTGAACTTTATTAGAACAGTAATTGAAACTATAAATTGCGCGTTAATTAGTAATTATATACTCATTTTCATCATTTTCCCAGAATTACCATGTAAATTTTCCCTAATATTTTATTTTTAATTAGTCAAAATTTGTGCATTTAATCCTCACTTATTTGAATTGTATATAAATTTTTAATGTTAAATATATTATATAAATTCTTTCCTTATTTGAATTATGTAAACTTTATTTTATAACTCAAACATAATTTTAATATAATATTTATTTAATTATTTTAAACATATCATCAAGATGGGTTACACGCGCAAAGCGCGTACCCTAAGACTAGTTAATACAAATATACGATGTGTAAATAAAATTTTTACTTTAATATGTAAGTCTTAAGATTAAAGAGGCTTATGTTCAAGTCTTTTCTAATTTTTTTCCCTCTTAAAAAGCCTTGCAATTATATTGATGCAGTAATGAATTTACCGCGCTTTGCATGGTCTAAAAAATTAAAATAAGATTAAATAATTGAAGTCGTAATTTTTATTTTTTAAAAAATCACTTTAATAATCAATTAACATGCTATTACATAAAGACAACACCTTATTTATCCATCGACATAACTTGATCATTAATTCAAATAAGCAGCTTAAAAGAGAGTAAAATTATTTGCCATAATCTTCACAGAGCTCGAGCAACAAAATTTCAATCAGATATTCTCGTGATTACAATTAAACTCAAAATTCATGCTTCATCGTTTGCACACAAAGCACAAAGCTGAGAATGAAGTAACTGCAACATGAACCTTCACACCAACAAACATGGAAAAGCAAACAATTGCAATGATAAGGAAAAAAAGGATATAAAAGCAAATAAAAAATGTCTCTAGAATGTAAGGATCGATTTTGGTTGGAGAGTCGTCCATGAAACCATTCCTACATCAACTCTTTTTTCCCTTGCCTCCTCCAATAATGTTTGTTTCGCAGCCATCACTCCATAACATGATAGTAATAGCAATTCTACAAAATCATATTAGAAAATAGCAAAATGAAGAGGTGAACGGTTCTCAAATTGTTCATATATATTACAATAATCTGTTCAAAAGTCCTTTGAATACCTCAATTCGTTCTGCTTTTGGAAAGAAGTGCCAAAAAATTTATGGAAGAATAAGACCGTATGAAGTAACATGAATTTGCATTTTAATTGCGATAATTCAATATGTCTTATATTAATTTCTTCTATTTATCTTCTTCTTAGTTTTTTTAAGTTCGCCAACATAACATTAGTAGATTGGCTTAAAACTGAGAAGAAACATTTCTGAAAAGTCTTCTAGTATCCAATATCTGGAACATTTTTGAAAAACATACAGAAATAAGTAAAAATTAAAATATAGCACCTTTGATAGGACAAAATCTTGAGAAGCATTTCAGTCAATTTATATTCCATATATATATGTCAGCAAAATTAATGACAATAGCACTTTGATAGGAGAAGTCTTAATCAATTTTCTCGTAACTAACGCTGCCACCAACAACTAAAACATAGGACTGCATTATGTAACACTCTCATTCATTGTATTGAAATCTTTTACTTGCTAGTCTTCTTCCGGTGAAACTGAGACAACAGAAGAAAAATCTTTGAAGTTCAAGATAACACTGGGGAATTAGATAAGGAATATGAAAGCCTAATGCATAATTTATATAGGCACATGTAATTTATTATACATTAATTTCAATCAATTGAATAGACATTCATCCACAATGGAGAAAGAAACCGTTACACTTCTCTGTTAAGTAAAATGAAGGAAGAAACTGTTGCGGAAGCCGAATATATAGAGAGTGATTAAATCACAACTAATATATCTAATGATAGCTAATAAATAGTAAATGAGACAATAATAAAAAGAACACCGGAAATTAACGAGGTTCGGCAAAATTTGATTTTTGCCTAGTCCTCGAACACAATCAACTCAAACATTATTTCACTCCAAAAATACAAGTGAAATACTACAAGAGAGAAAGAAGATTCAAATGCCTTATGAGATAAGAAGGTAAGTGAGAGATGTTTATAAATGAACAAAACCTTTGCTATTTATAGAAGAAAAATTGTCTGAATAATGTCTTGCATGATATCATATTAAGTATGATCATGCAATGTAAATGCATGAAAAATGCATCTACCAATTTCTTCCAAAAAAGGCTTCAAATGTTCACACTAGGTCACATTAATCTTGTCAAATTCAACAAATCTTCACCTTGACAAGATTCCACTTTTTTAATTTTCTCTCAGTGATAAATTTTGATTGTGTCTTCAACTTCAATCTTCAAAGTTCAATAATGTTGATCAAGTTCAAACAATGTTGAACTTGATCGCAGTCACTACTTTTGTTAGCATATCGGCAGGGTTGTCTGTTTTTCGAATTTTCAACCATGACTCCACCTTAAAATATCTCGTACAAAGTGATACCGAACATCAATGTGCTTCGTCCTTGCATGATAAACTTGGTTCTTTGCTAATTGGATAGCACTCTAACTATCACAAAATAGTGTGATGTTTTCTTGACCAATACCAAGCTCTCTAAGCAACCCTTGAAGCCAAATTGCCTCCTTTACAGCCTTTGTAATTGTCATGTACTCTTCCTCAATAGTAGACAAAGCAACTGTTGACTGCAAAGTAGACTTCCAACTAACTGGTGTATTTGCAAAAGTGAAAACATAACCAATAGTACTACGCTTGTCCAAATCACCCGTATAATCCTGTCACGACCCTAATTTCCACCGTCGAAATCATGATGGCGCCTACTAGTGAAAGTTAGGCAAGCCAACTACTCCGATTAATTTACCCTTTTCATCCTTATACTTTACCATTTTACAAGTTAACATAATATAAGCATCGGAATAATAATGCGGAAGAACAGAATTTAACAAGTTATCTTAACACAAATACGAATCCATAGTAAAACTCTACCCAAAACTGGTGTCACAATGTCACGGACTGTCTACAAATACTACAACCAGTGGTCTGAACAAGGAAAAGATACATGTCTCTGAAATAAGCAAAAACAGAATGGAAATATGATAGAAGGGGACGCCAAGGCCTGCGAACGCCTGCAGGACTACCTCGGGTCTCCACTGGACTGAAGGCAGCAACCTCGAACTACGGTCCGTAGGGTCCAGTACCGGGATCTGCATAAAAGAGTGCAGAGCGTAATATCAGTACAACCAACCCTATGTACTGAGTAAGTGTCGAGCCTAACATCGGCGAAGTAGTGGCGAGGTTAGGACGCGACAACCACATAAACCTATGCAATTAAATCATATACGAGAAGAAATAATAACAAGAATGAAACATAATAAGACGAGAAAAGAGGGAACATGCTGAGGGAGATATCAGGTTATGACAATGATGAAGTAAAGCAACAAAGTAAATATCAAACATGAAGAAACGGAAATAATATCACAGAAACAAGTGCACAGCATCACCCTTCGTGCTTTTACTCTCATTCTCACCATAGAAATCAACAGAAACAGCACGGCATCACCCTTCGTGCTTTTACTCTCTCATAATCATGGCACGGCATCACCCTTCGTGCTTTTACTCTCAATAATGTGGTACGACATCACTCTTCGTGTTTGAACACTCATAATATCGGCACAGCATCACCCTTCATGCGTTAACACTCACTCACCATATCATGCACGGCATCACCCTTCATGATTTACACTCTTCCTTACCCAAACAAAAACAATGATAACATCCTGGCAAGGGAATCAACAATAGAAACATCAATAGAAATAATACCGTCCCGGCAAAGAATTAAACAATAGAAAACAATATCATCTCGGTAAGGGAATCAGCTATAACCAACCTAGTTCAACAGTTACTTCACGAAATATTCCTCTATTTGAACCAATACTCGACAATGGCCAATTACCAAGAATTTATCATAAGTTTTGTTCCATAGTGCAAATCATCAATTTAAACATGAACAATGTATAATAATATCACAACAATCTTAATATTACGGGCATGCTTGACATCAACGTATAGATACTCGTCACCTCACCTATACTTCGTACTCGACACATATCAAATAAGACACAACACCTATTCCGTTAAGCTAAGGTTAGGCCAAACACTTGCCTCGAATTCCACTGTCAAACTCAAGCCTCAAATACCGCTTTTCCTTTTGATTCAACTTCCAATTCAATTGTATCTAGCCAATATTAACTTATTAACGTTAATTGAAGCTCAAGAAACCAATTCAAATGAAAAACTATAGATTTCCCAACATTCTTCCAAAAAGTCAAAACTCGACCCCCGGCCCGCTTGATCAAAACTCAAGGTTCGAACCAAAACTCATTCACCCACGAGCCCAAATATGCAATTAGTTTCGGAATCCGATCCCAAATCGAGGTTTAAATCCCCTATTCTCCAAAAATCCCTAATTTCTACCCATAAAGAACAAGATTTAGGCCTAGAAATCTAATGGGGGTTGATGGAAAATGAAATAACTGAGTTCAAGAACACATACCTATGATTTGGTGTTGAATTTTCTCTTCAAAAATCACCTAGGTCGGATACTATGAAAGGAGATATGAAAATATGGCTTATTCCCGTTCTGCCTTTATTTTTAAGTGTTGGGCGATAGTGTTCATCACGTTCACGTGAGCATTGTCGCGTTCGCGAAGAGCTACCTTTACGCAATCATGGGAAAGGCTATGCATTCGCAAAGGCTTAGCCCAGCCATTCCTTCGCGTTTTCGATTAAGGGGTCACATTCACGTAGGTTTTCCTAGGTTCCCTGACCAGCCCATCCTAAAGCTACGCGTTCGCAATTGATTGTTTGCGTAAATCAGTCCTCCCAATGCGCCGCGTTCGCGACTTTGGTCTCGCGTTCGCGTAGGGTAAAATCCTCCCTAGCCCAGTTTCCCCTTCGCGATCGCGAGAGTGACTACACGATCGTGAAGCATGGTGCAACAGACACCAGATACAATAGTTATACCAGATTTTCCTAAGTCAAAAACACCTCGAAGCCTATCCGAAACTCACCCGAGCCATCGGGGATCCGAACCGAACATGCACACAACCCTAAAAACATCAAACGAACTTGTTTGTGCGATCAAATCGCCAAATTAACACCTAGAACTACAAGTTTAGCATCAAAATCAAAGAAAAATCTCAAGAACTCTTAAAGTTCCATTTTCTCAACCGAGGGTCAGATTCATGTCATATGAATTCTGTTTCTTACCAAATTTTACAGGCAAGACTTAAATACCATATTAAACCTGTACCGGGCTTCGGAACCAAAATATGGGCCCGATACCATCAAATTCAAACATCTTTAAATTTCCAAAAACTTTTATATTTTCAGTTAAACAATTTCTTTCAAAAATTCATTTCTCGGGCTAGGGACCGTCAAATAACGGGTTCGGGTCCGTTTACCCAAAATATTGACCGAAGTTAACTTAGATTCAATTTTAAAGGCAGAATTAGAATTTTCTCAAATTTTTCACATAAGGGCTTTTCGGATATACATCCGGACTGCGCACGCAAATTGAGGTGAGACAAAAGGAGCTTTTTAAGGCCTCGAAACACAGAATTGACTTTTAGGGTCATCACATTCTCCACCTCTAAAACAATTGTTTGTCCTACAACGAACATAGAAAAGTACCTAAGTTGGTGAAAAGATGAGGATAACGACTCCGCATATTGGACTCGGACTCCCAGGTCGCTGCCTCAACAGGCTGACCTCTCTACTACACACGAACTGAAGGAAAATTCTTCAATCTCAACTGACGAACCTGCCAGTCTAGAATAGCTACCGACTCCTCCTCATAGGTCAAGTCCTTGTCCAACTGGATAGTGCTGAAGTCTAACATGTGAGATGGATCGCCGTGATACTTTCGAAGCATGGACACATCAAACACTGGATGCGCAGTTGATAAACTCGTCGGCAACGCAAGTTTAAAAGCCACCTCTCCCACTCGATCAAGAATCTCAAAAGGACCAATGAATCTAGGGCTTAGCTTGCCCTTCTTCCTAAATCTCATCACGCCCTTCATGGTCGACACCCGAAGCAACACTCGCTCTCCGACCATGAATGCCACATCACAAACCTTGCGGTCGGCATAACTCTTCTGCCTAGACTGAGCTGTATGAAGCCTATCCTGAATGATCTTAACCTTGTCCAAGGCATCCTGAATTAAATCTGTACCTAATAACCGAGCCTCTCCTGGCTCAAACCATCCAACCGGCGATCGACACCGCCTACCATATAATGCCTCATAGGGAGCCATCTGGATGCTCGACTGGTAACTATTGTTGTAGGCAAACTTTGCTAATGGAAAGAACTGATCCCACGAAACTCCAAAGTCAATAACACATGCTCGGAGCATATCCTCCAAAATTTGAATAGTACGCTCGGACTGTCTGTCCGTCTAAGGATGAAATGATGTGCTCAACTCGACCCGGGTACCCAACTCACACTGAACTGCCTTCCAAAAATGCGAGGTAAACTGCGTACCTCAGACAGAAATAATAGACACAGGCACACCATGAAGACGAATAATCTCCCAGATAAAAATCTCTACCAACCGCTCAGAAGAATAGGAAACTGCCACATGAATGAAATGCGCTGACTTAGTCAGCCTATCCACAATAACCCACACTGCGTTGAACTTCCTCTAAGTCTGTGGGAGTCTAACAACGAAGTCCATAGTGATACGTTCTCACTTCCACTCAAGAATCTCAATCTTCTAGAACAAACCACCAGGTCTTTGATGCTCGTACTTTACCTGCTGACAATTCAAACACTGAGCTATATACGCAACAATATCCTTCTTCATCCTCCTCCACAAATAATGTTGCCACAAATCCTGATACATCTTAGTGGCGCCCGGATGAATAGAGTATCGAGAACTATGGGCCTCCTCTAGAATCAACTCACGGAGTCCATCCACATTAGTCACACAACTACGACCCTACATCCTCAAAACTCCGTCATCTCCAACTGTGACCTGCTTGGAACCTTTGTGCCACACTATGTCCCTAAGGATAAGCAAATGCAGATCATCATACTGCCGATCTCGGATATGCTCCTAATGAAGAACAAGCGACTATGCAAGCTAGAATATGACTGGGCTCAGAAACATCCAACCTTACGAACTGATTGTCTAAGGCCTGCACATCCAAAGCAAGCGGTCTCTAACCGACCGGAATATATGCAAGACTGCCCATACTGGCTGACTTCCTACTCAAAGCATCGGCCACTACATTGGCCTTCCCTAGATGATACAAGATGGTGATAATAGTCTTTCAATAGCTCCAACCACCTCCTCTGCCTCAAATTTAGCTTCTTCTGCTTGAACAAGTATTGCAAACTATTGTGATCCAAGAACACCTCGCACGACACGCCATATAAATAATGCCTCCAAATCTTCAGCGCATGAACAATGGCTGCTAGATCCAAATCATGAACTGGATAATTCTTCTTGTAGATCTTCAACTGTCGCGAAGCATATGCAATAAACTAGCCATTCTGCATCAACACCGTACCAAGTCTAATACGAGATGCATTACAATATACTGTATATGGCCCTGAACCTGTGGGCAATACCAACACTAGCGCTATAGTAAAACCTATCTTGAGCTTCTGAAAACTCGCCTCACACTCGTCCGACCACCTAAATTGGGCAGCATTCTGGGTCAACCTGGTCATCGGGGTTGCAATAGATGAAAGCCCCTCCACAAACCGACGGTAACCGACGATAATAACCCTCTAAACCCAAGAAACTCTGGATCTTTGTAGCTGATGTGGGTCTAGGCCAGTCCTTGACTGTCGTAATCTTCTTAGGATTTACCTGAATACCCTCTACTGATACAAAATGACCCAAGAATGAAACTGAACTCAACCAAAACTCACATTTCAAAAACTTAGCATATAACTGACTGTCCCTCAGAGTCTGGAGAACGACTTGAAGATGCTGCTCATGCTCCTCCCGGCTGCGGGAATATATCACAATATCATCAATGAAGACAATCACGAAGGAATCTAAATAAGGCTTGAACACTAGGTTCATCAAATCCATGAAAGATGTTGGGAATTTGTCAACCAAAATGACATCACTAAGAACTCATAATGCCTTTATCGAGTGCGAAAAGTTGTCTTAGGGACATCGGATTCCCTAATCCTCAACTGATGGTAGCCAGATCTCAAATCAATCTTCGAAACACCTTGTCACCCTAAATATGGTCAAATAAATCATCAATCCTCAGTAATGGATACTTGTTCTTGATGGTGACTTTGTTCAACTACCGATAATCTATGCACATCCTCATCGATTCATCCTTCTTCTTAACAAACAACACTGACACACCCTAAGGCGAGACACTTGGCGTGATAAAGCCTTTATCAAGCAAATCTTACAACTATTCTTTCAATTCTTTCAACTCTGGTGGGGCCATACGATACGGCAGAATAGAAATGGGTTGAGTGCTTGGAGCCAAATTAATGCAAAAGTCAATATCTTTGTTGGGTGGCATACCCGGCAGGTCTGCAGGAAATACCTCTAGAAACTCACGGACAACGAGCGCAGAATTCATACGAGGAATCTTAGCACTAGAATCACGAACGTACGCCAAATAGGTCAAACATACGCTATCAACCATACGCCGAGCCTTCATATATGAGATAACCCTGCTGGTAGAATGACCAGGAGTCCCTCTCCACTCCAAACGATGCAACCCCGTGAATGCTTAAGTCACGGTCTTGGATGACAGTCCAAGAGAGCAGGATAAGGGGATAACCAATCCATCCCTAAAATGACATCAAAATCCACCATATCGAGAAACAAGAGATCTACACTAGTCTCAAGACCCCTAATAACAACTATACATGAACGATGGACATGATCTACCACAATAGAATCACCCACCAGTGTAGACACATATATAGGAGCACTCAAAGAATCACGAGGCACAACCAGATAAGGAGAAAAATAAGATGACACATAAGAAAATGCGGACCCTGGATCAAATAGAACTGAAGCATCCCTACTGCAAACTGAAACCGTACATGTGATAACTACATCGGAGGCCTCGGCCACAGGTCTGGCTGGAATAGCATAACATTGGGGATGGGCCCCACCACTCTGAACTACATCCCGAGGATGGCCTCCTGCTGGCTGGCCTCCACCTCTAGGTGCTGACCTCCACCTCTAACACCTCAACCCCTACCTCTAGCTGGCTGAGCGGGCGGTGGAACACCTGGTGCTGGAACTATAGCACGAGAACCCTGGTGCTGAGAACTGCTTGAAGCTCGAGGGCAAAAACCTAGGAATGTGCCTCGTATTGCCACAAGTATAATAAGCCCTCGGCTGCTAGGACTGCTGACCCTGAAACTGACCCTGACGACTTGAGTAACCACCCTAAAAACTTAGGAGAGGAGGTGCACTGATAGGATCTAGTGGTGCATTGTAGGGCAACTGATCAGTATACTGCATATGAGAACCATGGCCACCTGGAGCACCGTGAGAAGCCTGAAGTGCTGAATGAAATGGCCTGGAAGGATGGCCTCTACCAAAAGAATCCCTGCCTCCAGATGAGGCACCACTGAACCTGCCTGAATTACGGGGCTTCTTGTCAGACCCCTGACCACTCCCATGTGATAGAACCATCTCAACTCTCTTGGCCACATTGGCCGTATCCAGAAAAGAAATCTCGCTCCCTGTCTTCTTAGCCATCTACAGTCGAATCGGCGGATTGATTCCCTCAATGAACCTCCTCACCCTCTCTCTCTCTCGGTAGGAAGTATGATAAGAGCATGACGGTCCAAGGCAATGCATCTGGTGTCGTACTGAGTGACAGTTATAGAACCCTGTTGGAGGAACTCAAACTGCCTCCAATAGTCCTCCCTCTGAGTGATATGTAGAAACTTCTCTAGAAATAGCTGAGAGAACTGATCCCAAGTCATAGTCAGTGACCTAGCTAATCTAGCCAAACAATAGTCCCTCCACCAATTCTTGACGGAACCTAACAGACGAAAAGCAGCAAAGTCAACCCCATTGGTATCCACTATCCCCATGTTCTGAAGAACCTCGTGATAGTTGTCCAAATAGTCCTGAGGATCCTCTGAAGATGTACCACCATAGGTAGTAGTGAAAATCTTGGTGAACCTATCCAACCTTTACAAAGCATCATCAGATATAGCTGCTCCTCACCGATCTGAGCCACAACACCCGGCTGAACTACCCTAACTGGCTAAGCTACTGGAGTCTGAAACTTGGGAGCCATCTGCTCTGGAGTGCGGGTAACGGGAGTCTGTGCTCCTCCCCCAGCCTGAGAGACGGTTGGTGCTACAGGAAGTAAGCCTACTTGGGCGACACTCTCCATAAGGACAACTAGATGGACCAAAGCATCCTGGAGTACTGGGGTAGCGATGAACCCCTCTGGGACCTGAGCTGGCCCTACGACCTGGGCTGGAGCCTCATTATCAAACTCTACCTGAAGCTCTGCCGCTGCTTTGGACTGAGCCATGCCCTTGCCTCGGCGTCTAGCACGGCCTCGGCCTCATCCTCTGCCCCTCGTAAGAGCTGGCGCTCAAGGCTTGGGCTGTTGATCAGCGGATGAAGAAGCACGTGTTCACCATTTGCAAAAGAACATAGTAGAAGTTCAATTAGCATTGAGAAATCAAATCGCACGATAGGGAAGAATAGATGTAAAGTCATTCCTAAATTCTGCAGCCTCTAAGGGGTAAGCACAGACGTCTCCGTACCGATCCCTCAAACTCTACTAAGCTTGTCCGTGAATTGTGAGACCTAAGCAACCTAGAGTTGTGATACCAACTTGTCACGACCCGAATTTTCCACTGTCGGGATTATGATGGCGCCTACTAGTGAAAGCTATGCAAGCTAACTACTCCAATTAATTTACCCTTTTCATCCTTATCCTTTAACAATTTACAAGTTATCATAATATAAACAACGGAATAATAATGCGGAAGAATGGAATTTAACAAGCTAGCTTAACACAAATACGAATCCATAGTAAAAATCTACCCAGAACTGGTATCACAATGTCACAGACTATCTACGAATACTACAACCAGTGGTCTAAACAAGGAAAATATACATCTATCTCTGAAATAAGTAAAAACAGAATGGAAATATGATAGAAGGGGACGCTAAGGCCTGCGGCCGCCTGCATGACTACCTCAGGTCTCCACTGGACTGCAGGCAGCAACCTCGAACTACGGTCCATAGGGTCCAGTACCGAGATCTGCACAAAAGAGTGCAGAGTGTAGTATCACTACAACCGACCCCATGTACTGAGTAAGTGTCGAGCTAACCTCGGCGAAGTAGTGGCGAGGCTAGGACGTGACAACCACATAAACCTGTGCAATTAAATCATATATGAGAAGCAATAATAACAAGAATGAAACAAAATAAGATGGGAAACGAGGGAACATACTGAGGGAGATATCAAGTTATGACAATGATGAAGTAAAATGACAAAGTAAATATCAAACTTGAAGCAACGGAAATAATATCACAGAAACAAGTGCACAACATCACCCTTTGTGCTTTTACTCTCATCCTCACCATAGAAATCAATAGAAACAGCACGGCATCACCTTTCATGCCTTTACTCTCTCATAATCATGGCACAGCATCACCCTTCATGCTTTTAATTTCATTTATATGGCACGGCATCACCCTTCGTGCATTAATACTCACAATATTGGCACGACATCACCCTTCGTGCGTTAACACTCACTCACCATATTATGCACGGCATCACCCTTCATGTTTTACACTCTTCCTCACCCAAACAAAACATGATAACATCCCGGCAAGGGAATCAACAATAGAAACAATATTGTCCTGGCAAGGGAGTCAACAATAGAAAACAATATCATCCTGGCAAGGGAATTAGTTATAACCAACCTAGTTCAACAGATACTTCACAAAATAATCCTCAACTTGAACCAATACTCGACAATGGTCAATTACTAAGAATTAATCATAAGTTTTGTTCCACAGTGCTAATCATCAATTTAAACATGAACAATACATAATAAAATCACAACAATCTTTATATAAGACTCATGGGCATGCTTGACATCAATGTATAGATACTCGTCACCTCACCTATACATCGTACTCGACACATAGCAAATAAGACATAACACTTATTCCCTCAAGCTAAGGTTAGGCCAAACGTTTACCTCGAATTCCACTTCCAAACTCAAGCCTCAAATACCGTTTTTCCTTTTGATTCCATTTCCAATTCAATTGTATCTAGACAATATTAACTTATTAACATTAATTGAAGCTCAAGAAACCAATTAAAATGAAAAACTATAGATTTCCCAACATTCTTCCAAAAAGTCAAAACCCGACCCCGGGCCCTTTGATCAAAAATCAATGTTTGAACCAAAACTCATTCACTCATTCACCCACATGCCCAAATATGCAATTAGTTTCGGAATATGACCCCAAATCGAGGTCTAAATCTCCAAATTTATAAAATCCTCAATTCTCCAAAAATCCCTAATTTCTACCCTTAAAGAACAAGATTTAATCTAATGGGTATTGATAGAAAATGAAAGAAATGAGTTCAAGAACACATACCTATGACTTGGTGTTGAATTGTCTCTTCAAAAATCGCCCTAGGTCGGCTTCTATAGAAGGAGATATGAAAATATGGCCTATTCCCGTTCTGCCGCTATTTATAAGTGTTGGGCGACAGTGTTCATCGCGTTCGCGTGAGCACTATCGCGTTCGCAAAGGGCTGCCTCACGAGGACTTACGCGATCCCGGGAAAGGCTACGCGTTCGCGATGGCTTAGCCCAACCCTGCCTTCGCGTTCGCATAGGTTTCCCTAGGTTCCCTAACCGGCACATCCTAAAGCTACGCGTTCGCGGTTGATTGGTCGCGTTCGCGTAGAGCAGTCCCCCTAATGCTCCGCGTTCGCGACCTTGGTCTCGCGTTCGCATAGGGTAAAATCCTCCCCTTCGCGATCGCGAGAGTAACTACACAATCGCAAAGCATGGTGTAACAGACACCAGATACAGCAGCTATACCAGATTTTCCTAAGTTCAAAACACCCCGAAGCCTATCCGAAACTCATGCGAGCCCTCAGGGCTCCAAACCAAACATGCAAACAACCCTAAAAACATCATACGGACTTACTCATGCGATCAAATCGCCAAATTAACACCTAGAACTACAAGTTTAGCATCAAAATCAAAGAAAAATCTCAAGAACTCTTAAAGTTCCATTTTCACAACCATTGGTCCGATTCACGTCATATGAATTTCGTTTCTCACGAAATTTTACAGGCATGACTTAAATACCATATTAAACCTGTAACGGGCTCTGAAACCAAAATATGGGCCCTATACCATCAAATTCAAACATCTTTAAAATTCCAAAAAATCTTATATTTTCAGTTAAATAATTTCTTTCAAAAATTCATTTCTCGAGCTAGGGACCTCGGAATTCAATTCCGGGCATACGCCCAAGTCCCATATTTTCCTATGGACCCCTCGGGACCGTCAAATCAGGGGTCCGGGTCCATTTATCCCAAAATATTGACCGAAGTCAACTTAAATTCAATTTTAAAGATAGAATTATCATTTTCTCAAATTTTTCACATAAGGGCTTTCCGGATATAGGCCTGGACTATGCACGCAAATCAAGGTGAGACAAAAGGAGGTTTTTAAGACCTCGGAACACAGAATTGACTTTTAAAACAAGTGGTGACCTTTCGGGTCATCACAAATCCGAGTCACAATATCCAACCAGATACTGACTATATTCCTGCTCAAAAAACAATCCAACATCTATAGTATTATGAATATACCGTAGAATCCATTTCAAAGCTTGCCAATGCTCTTTTCCTGGATCATGCATATACTTGCTTACAACTCCGATAGCATGTGAAATACCAGGTCTTGTGCAAACCATTGCATACATCAAGCTACCAATGGCATTCGCATATGGCACTCTTGACATATACTCTAGTGCAGCTTCATTCTTCGGCTACATAGCAGCACTAAGCTTAAAGTAAGGAGCAAGAGGAGTGCTAACCGACTTCGTGTTCTCATTCACGCCAAATCTATCTATTAGTCACTTCAAGTATTCTTTCTGAGATAGATAGAGTTTCTTTGAATGTCTATCTCTTTTTATCTCCATGCCAAGAATTTTCTTTGTCACACCCAAATCCTTCATCTCAAACTCCTTTCTTAGTTGAATCTTCAACTTCTTCTTCTTAACTTTTGGAAGCTATCAACATATCATCAACATATAGGAGAAGATATATGAAGGATCCATCTTCAACCTTGCACAAATATACACAATGATTGTATTTGCTTCTTTTGTACTTCTGCCGCAACATAAACTTGTCAAGTCGTTTGTACCATTGTCCACAAGATTGTTTCAATCCGTAAAATGATTTTTCAAGTTTGCACACTATATTTTCCTTTCCATCAACTTTGAATCCTTTTGGATGAGTCATATAGATTTCTTCTTCCAAGTCTCCATGTAAAAATGCAGTTTTTACATCTAAGTGAACTAGTTCCAAATTCAATTGTGCTACCAAAACCAACAAAAATATAATGGAGGAGTGTTTCACGACTGGATAAACACCTCATTATAATCAATTCCTTCCTTTTGAGAGTATCCTTTGGCCACCAATCTTGCTTTATAGCGAACATTTTCTTGGTTAGGAAATCCTTCTTTCTTTGAAAATACCTATTTGCACCCAATTGCTTTCTTTCCCTTCAGGAGATTGGCCAATTTCCATGTGTGATTCTGATGAAGGGACTGCATTTCTTCATTCATGGTAATCCTCCACTTATCTTCTTTTGAACTTTGGACTGAGTCTTTATAAATGGTAGAACACCATCAGCTACAATTGAGGCCGCACAAGACACCATCTCTATGAGTCGAACATGTTTTTTTATTGTTCTTTTTGGCATGCTGGTTGCTATTGATTCAAGTTGTTGTTGAGGTTTCTGAGTTGGAATATCCCCCTCTATTGGCTCTACTTCCATAGGAAAATCTTCTATCGTTTTCTCGTTTTCTCCCTGTTTTGGGAAAATTAATTTTTCCTCAAATTTCACCTGCTTTGAAGCACCATCGGTTTGTTTGACATATTCAACTGTCACCTTATCTGTTATGGCAGATTCATCAAAGGTAACATCTCTGCTAAATATAATTTTTCTTGTCTTTGGACACCATAATCGGTATCCTTTGACTCTAGAAGTAATCCCCATAAATATAGCTTTCTTTGCTCTCGGATCCAATTTTGACTCTTTCACATGATAGTATGCAATTGAGCCAAATACATGCAAAAAATTATAATCTTCAGCAAGTTTTCCATACCATTTTTCAAATGGTGCCTTGCCTCCAATAGCAGCAGATGGTAGACGATTAATGAGGTGGCATGCATATGTTATTACCTCAGCCCAAAATTCTTTGCCCAAGACAGCATTAGATAACATACATCGAACCTTCTCCAGCAAAGTCCAGTTCATGCGTTCTACCACTCCATTCTGTTTTGGTGTATTTTCTACGGTGAAATGTCTCAAAATTCCATCATCTTCACAAACCTTATTGTAAAGATCATTTTTTGTATTCTCCACCGTTATCTGTGCGGAGAAACTTTATCTTTATGCCTGTTTGAGCCTCTATCATCGCCTTCCATTTGAGAAAAATTCACAGCACCTCATCTTTGGTTTTCATGGTATACACCCACACTCTCCAGGAAAAGTCATCAATAAAGGTTACAAAATAGTGTTTCCCACCTAATGAAGGTGTTTTGGAAGCATCCCAAACATCATAGTGAACATAATCCAAAATACCTTTAGTATTATGGATTGCTATTCCAAATTTAACCCTCGTCTATTTTCCCTTGACACAATGCTCGCAAAACCCCAAATTGCAAGTCTTTACTCCTTCTAACAATCCTTGATCCGATAAAATTTTCAAGAATTTTGCTCCAGGATGTCCCAAGCGCATGTGCCATAGCTTGGTTGCTTCTACCTCCTTGTCATCATTGGATGTCACTGTTGTTGTCCCAATAGTTGTACTACCGTGATAGTGGTACATGTTATTATTTCACCGATTTCCCTTCATTACCACTAGTGCACCAGAGCATATTCTCATTATCTCATTTTCTACAATGACTTTGAACCCCTTTGACTCTAGGGCTCCTACAGAAATGAGCTTTTTCTTCAATTCTGGTACGTATCGAACATCTGTTAATATTCTGATCAATCCATCATAGTTTCTTAATCGGATTGAACCAATACCATATATGGTAAGAGGATTGTTATTTGCAGTGTGAATAACTCCACATTCTCCTTCTTGAGAATCAACGAACCAGTCCCGGTTGGGATACATATGATAGATACAAGCTGAATCCAACAACCATATGTCACATGGTTTGAATGGCTCAATTGTAACTAGTGAGAAATCAGAGTCATCACAATCAGCTACATTTGAATCTACGACATCCTTCCCATTGTTAGGTTTGGCCTTGTTTTTCAACTTTGGACAGTCTTTCTTCTAGTGCCCTTTTTTTGGCAAAAGGCACATTCATCTTTGTTGGGTCTGGATCTTGACTTGGATCTTCCTTTCTTCGTTCTCATATGATTTTGAGAACAACCTCTCACGACTAATGCTTCTCCTTATCCACTCTTTTGTTTTTCTCTCTTTCTTTGTTCATAGCTGTACAAGGTAAAACAAACTTCTTTAAGAGATACTTCATCATTCCCATGAAGTAGAGTAGTTTCGAGGTGCTCGTACTCATCGGGAAGTGAACATAATAACATTAAGGCCATATCTCCATCACTAAAAGTCACGTCCATATTCTACAAATCTGTCGCGAACTTATTGAAACTGGTGATATGATCATTCATTGTAGTACCAGGAACATATGTGAAGCGTAACAATCTTTTTTTCATGTAAAGTTTATTTTGACTATTTTTCTTCAAGAATTTATCCTCCAATGCATTCCACAATTTACTTACAGAAGTTTCTTTTGTGTAAGGATACTTCTATTCTCTTGGGAGGTAAGATCGAATGGTAACACAAGCAACGCTGTTGATAATCTTCCAATCTCCTTCTCCGATATTGTCGGGTTTATTTTCTTCTATGGCAATATCTAGCCCTTGTTGAAAAAGGACATCAAGAACCTCATCTTGCTATATCCCAAAATGTCCGAGCCGTCAAAAATCTCAACTGCAAAATTTTGCATTTGACATAATTCTTGTCATAAGCGAAGATGCCAACGACGTATTACTGTCACCAATGTGGACTCTTCATTTCTATTATCACCCATTTTTGCTACAGATACTATTTATTTGCTAACAGTACAAAAAAACAAAGTAATCCTTTTCTGATGTGGAAGTTTAGACTATGCTGCAACCATAGAGCATATAAGATGGAACCTTGGCTCTGATACCAATTGTTGCGGAAGCCGAATGTATAGAGAGTGATTAAATCACAACTACTATATCTAAAGGTAGCTGATAAATAGTAAATGAGACAATAATAAACAGAACACCAAAAATTAAAAAGGTTCGACAAAATTTGATTTTTGCCTAGTCCTCGGACACAATCAGCTCAAACTTTCTTTCACTCCAAAAATACAAGTGAAATACTACAACAGAGAAAGAAGATTCTAATGCCTTAGGAGATAAGAAGGCAAGTGAGAGATGTTTACAAATGAACAAAACCCTTGTTGTTTATAGAAGGGAAATTGCCTTAATAATGTCATGCATGACATCATATTAAGTGTGATCATGTAATGTAAATGCAAGAAAAATGCATATACCAATTTCTTCCAAAAATAAAAACTTCAAATGTTCATACTAGTTCACATTAATCTTGTCAAATTCAACAAAAACGGTTAGGTTCCTCAGTACGTGGAGTGGTGCTTTTGGAAACTAAAATGTTTGGTTTTTGGGATTTGACTTTTGGGTTTCTAAAAAAATGACGTAATAAATGTCACGACCCAAGTTCTCCCTCCATGAATTGTCGTGACGGCACCTAGTCTCTACGACTAGGTAACCCTAACAATTTGCGGAAAAAAGGAAATAAAGATTCGAGACTAGCAATTTACGGGTAACATGACAAAGAAGTTTAAAATGCCGTTCGGCATATACAATATCACTCTCTCAATCTGGACAAGAAACACTCCAAAAACCCGAAATCTCATCAATCACAAACTAAAGAAAATACATAGTGTTCTAACTCCAGAAGTCTAACAAAAGGAAATACAAGAAGTCTATGGTTAAAGGGAGAATAGAGGGACTTCTAGGTCTACTGACGCGGCAGATATACCTCGAAGCCTCTGGTTCGCCTCGCCTCACAGATAGTATGGCTGAGCAAAAGAACCTAGATTTGCACATGAAAAACATGTGCAGAAAATGGCATGAGTACACCACAACGGTACCCAGTAAGTGCCAAGCCTCACCTCGGTCGAGTAGTAACGAGGAAGGTCATGGCCCTACTGGTTATATATATATATATATATATATATATATATATATATATAGTATGTTAATGTGACAGTATAACAAAAATACTAACAGTTTATAAAGAATAAAATCACAGAAAGAAATACATTAGTACACAAAGATAACAACATGGGATCTCCCAGGATAACGTCCCGCAGTCCCAAACATAAATGTGTAGAGGATCTCTCGGGATATCGTCCCGTATCCCAAATCGTAAATATGTAGAGGAATCTCCCGGAGTACCGATCCTTAGTCCCAAAGTAAATATCCAGTAAAGGGGGATCTCCTGGGATATCGTCTCGTAGTCCCAATTATAAATGTACAAGGGGATCTCCAGGAATACCGATCCGCAATCCCAAGGTAAATACACAATAATATCAAGAAAGAATCCTACAATTCTATTCAAGTTCGTATCAGGAAAATAGAAAATTTCTACTCTAAACACGCTACACAAAATCCAAGTAAGCAGGTAAGACAGTTAAGTCATATAAGCATGCTTTACTAAGCTAAACAGGAGGCTTCATATACTAGTGTTGCTCGGTTAAAGAAAACATATATATATATATATATATATATATATTTACTTAATGAAAATGGGGGTTTTCAACAATTAGCACATGTATGCACTCGTCACCTCACGTACACAACATTCATATAACAATAGTACCAAAATCCTAAGGGGAGTTCCCCTACACAAGGTTAGGCAAGCCACTTACCTCGAACCAGCTCAAAAATAAATCTGATATCACGCTCTTGCCATGAGTATCCAACTCCGAGTGGCCCAAAACTAATCAAATCAATTACATAACGTAAATAAAACTACAAGCAACTAATTTAACTAATGAATTTGAAGCTATGGTAAGGAATACGAAAAATGCCCAAAAATCCTCCCCAGGCCCACGACTCGGAATGGGGTAAAAATTACGGATTATGAGCACACATTCACTCACGAGACCACTCGTCCAAAAATCACTCAATTCCGACAACTAAAACCAAATCGAAACCCAAAAAGTTGGTTGGGGAACTTTTCGCCCAAATCCCCATTCTTCCACTCAAATTACTTAATTAGATGAGAAACTTAACAGTAGATTAATGTATTAGAACCAAATTAGAGTTAGAATTCATTACCCAATAGTTCTCCTTCAAAATCTCTCAAGAAATCACCTTCTCCCGAGCTCAAAAATCAATTTAGAAGTT
The DNA here is from genome assembly GCF_000715075.1 of Nicotiana tabacum. Lineage (NCBI taxonomy): Eukaryota > Viridiplantae > Streptophyta > Magnoliopsida > Solanales > Solanaceae > Nicotiana > Nicotiana tabacum. The sequence continues at coordinate 49,854,979 of NC_134086.1, forward strand.
GTGAATTCAAGCCCTCAATTTCTCTCTTTTCTTCCCAGCGATTTCTGCTTTTGCGAGGGGACAATCGCACTTGCGGTCCCGCTCCTGCGGCTCATACTCCGCACCTGCGAAATTTCATTAAAGGACCAGATTCTACACCTATGCTCCTTACCTCGGAGATGCAGTTCCGCTTCTGTGACCAACTACCCTTATGCTTTAGACCGCATCTGCGGTTGCCAACCCTCTTCTGCGGTGCCGCACTTGTGGTCCAAGCTCCGCAAGTGCGAAACCAACAGGTTAGCAAGTTTAGAAAATTGCCTAAGTCCAAATCTAATTCCGTTAAGCATCCGAAACTCACCCGAGGCCCCCGGTACCTCAACCAAATATACCAACAAATCCCAAAACATCATACGTACTCAGTCGAACCCTCAAATCACATCAAACAGCCCTAAAACCATGAATCACCCTCCAATCCAAGCCTAATGAACTTGAAATCTCAAGAATTCTACAACTGATGCCGAAACCAACCAAACCATGACCAAATGACCCCAAATTTTACACACAAGTCACATTCAACACTACGAAACTTTTCCAACTTTTGAAATCAGATTCCGACCCTGATAACAAAATTTCACTATCGGTCCGGAAACTTCAAAAATTCAACTTTTGGCATTTTAAGCCTAAATAAGCTATGGACCTCCAAAACACAATCCAAACATGCTCCTAAGCCCAAAATCACCCAACGGAGCTAGCAGGATCGATGGAATTCCATTCCCCGTCTTTACACTGCTCCGACTACGGTCCAAATTCTAAAGCTTAAGCTCTCATTTAGGGACTAAGTGTCCCAAAACACTCTGAAACTTAAAACGAGTCTTCTCGGTAAATCACAATAGCAAAAATAAACATGGGGAAAGTAGCTAATAGGGGATCGGGCGTTAATTCTGAAAACAACCAGTCGTCCAATGCTCTTTGACCTCAGCTTTCGAACCTTCCTGTCCAATATAGCTACTAGCTCCTCAACATAGGATTGATCATTGTCCAACTAGACTGAACTGAAATCTAATACGTGCGACGGATCGTCGTGATACCTCCGGAGCATCGAAACATGAAATATCGGATGAACTCCTACCAAGTTGAGAGGTAAAGCAAGCTCATAAGCAACCTCCCCAACACGTCGCAACACCTCAAAGGGGCCAATAAATCATGGTCTCAATTTGCCCGTCTTCCCAAATCTCATAACGCCCTTCATAGGTGCAACTCGAAGCAAGACCCGCTCTCCAACCATATAAGAAACATCAAGAACCTTCCGGTCCGCATAACTCTTCTGTCTGGACTGGGCCGTGCAAAGTCTATCCTGAATCACCTTAACCTTCTCCAAGGCGTCCTGAACCAAGTCTGTGCCCAAAATCTAGCCTCGCGCTTGGACTGTCCGTCCATTTAGGGGTGAAATATTGTTCTTAACTCTAGCCGAGTACCCAGCTAATGTTGTACGGCCCTCCAAAACCGTAATGTGAACTGAGTACCTCTATTTGAAATGATGGAAAATGGAATACCATGCAGACGAACAATCTCCCCGGATATAAATATCAGCCAACCGCTCTAAAGAATAGGTAGTACACACAGGAATAAAGTGCGCAGACTTGGTCAGCCGATCCACGATCCCCCAAATGGCATCAAACTTCCTTAAGGTCCGTAGGAGTCCAACTACGAAGTCCATGGTGATCCATTCCCACTTCCACTCCGAAATTTCTATCTGTTGAAGCAAGCCACCCGGTCTTTGATGCTCATACTTCACCTGCTGATAATTGAGGCCCCGAGCTACAAATCCAACTATATCTTTCTTCATCCTTCTCTACCAATAGTGCTGCTTCAAATTCTGATACATTTTCGTGGCTCCCAGATGGATGGAATACAGCGAACTGTGGGCCTCCTCTAGAATCAACTCCCGAAGCCCATCAATATTGGGTACACATAACCGACCCTACATCCCCAATACCCCATCATCACCAATAGTCACATCTCTAGAATCACCATGCAGAACCTTATTCTGAGGATAAGTAAATGAGGGACATCATACTGACGCTCCCTGATGTGATCAAACAAGGAAGACTGAGAAATCACACAAGCTAGGACCCACTAGGCTCTGAAAGATCTAATCTCACAAACTGGTTGGCTAAGGCCTGAACATCCATTGTCATGGGCCTCTCCGCTACTGGTAGATAAGCCAAACTCCCTAAACTCTCTGCCTGGCGACTCAAAGCATTGGCCACCACATTGGCCTTTCCCAGGTGATACAAGATAGTGATATCATAGTCCTTCAGCGACTCTAACAACCTTCTCTGGCGCAAATTAAGGTCCTTATACTTGAACAGATGGTGCAAACTCTGGTGATCAGTGTATATCTCACAAGGAACATCGTACAAATAATGACGCCAGATCTTTAGGGCGTGAACAATAGCAGCTAACTCAAGATCATGGACCGGATAATTCTTCTCATGCACCTTCAACTGTCTGGACGTGTAGGCAATTACCCTACCGTCCTGCATCAATACAGCTCCAAGGACAATCCTCGAGGCATCACAATAGACAGTATAAGACCCCGAACCTGTAGGTAATATCAATACTGGGGTTGTAGTCAAAGTTGTCTTGAGCTTCTGAAAGCTCTCCTCAAACTCTTCCATCCACCTGAATAGAGCGCCCTTCTAAGTCAGCCTAGTCATAGGTGCTGCAATAGACGAAAATTCCTCAACAAACCGACAGTAATAACCCGCCAAACCAAGAAAACTACGGATCTTTGTAGTTGAGGATGGTCTGGGCCAACTCTGCACTACTTCCACCTTCGTCAGATCCACCTTGATCCCCTCACTCAATACTACGTGACCCAAGAATGCCACGGAATCTAACCAAAACTCACATTTTGAGAACTTCGCATATAACTTCCTTTATCTCAAAGTCTGAAGCACTGTCCTCAGGTGCTGCTCATGATCTTCCCAACTCCAAGAGTATACCAGAATGTCATCAATAAAGACAATGACAAACGAGTCAAAATATGGTCGGAATACATTGTGCATCAAGTGCATGAATGTTGCTGGGGCATTGGTCAGCCCAAATGACATAACAAGGAACTTGAAATGACCATACCGAGTCCTGAAAGTAGTCTTCATGATATCTAACTCCCGAATCTTCAACTGATGATAACCTAAATGCAAGTCAATCTTAGAAAACACTCAATCACCCTATAACTAATCAAACAAGTCATAAATACGAGGCAAAGGATACCGGTTCTTTACTGTAACTTTGTTCAACTAGCTATAATCAATGCACATACGCATAGAACCATCCTTTTTCTTCACAAACAGGATGAGAACACCCCAAGGTGACCTACTGGGCCGAATAAAGCCCTTATCAAGTAATTCCTGTAATTGATCCTTCAACTCCTTCAACTTAGGAGGATCCATACAGTAAGGAGGAATAGAAATAAGCTGAGTGCCCAGCAACAAATCAATGCCGAAATCAATATCTATGTCGGGTGGCATACCCGGAAGATCAGCTAGAAACACATCAGAGAAGTCCCATACTACTGGGACTGAATCAACTATAGGGGTATCAATACTGACATCTCTCACATAGGCTAGATACGGGTCACACCCCTTTTCAAACATTCTCTAAGCATTAAGAAATGAAATAACTCTATTGGGAGTGTGATATAAAGTACCCCTCCAATCTACTTGCAGTACACCTGGCATAGCTAGTATCATGGTTTTGGCGTGACAATCAAGAATAGCATAATGGGGTAACGACCAGTCCATGCCTGAGATAACATCGAAATCTACCATGCTAAACACTAATAAATCAGCTTTGGTCTCAAACCACTAACAACAATCAAACACGACCAATAAACGCGGTCCACAATAAGAGAATCTCCCATAGGAGCAGAAACATAAACAGGAGAACTTAAAGGATCCTGAGATACACCCAAATGCGGGGAAAAATAAGAGGACATATAAGAATAAATGGAGCCTGGATTGAATAGAACCGATGCATCTATATGAAAAACCAGGACAATACCTGTGATGATAGAATCGAAGGCGACAACCTCAGTACGGGCAGGAAGGGCATAGTATCTGGCCTGGCCTCCCCCTCTAGGGCGACCTCTACCTCTCTAACCTCCACCTCTAACTGGTTGAGCAGGTGGGGTAGCAATTGGTGCTGTGATTATAGCCTGGGAACTCTGCGGAGCACGCTGTGGCTGAGAAATCTGCGGAGGTGCACCCATCCTAAGTCTTGGGCAATCCCTCACCATATGGCGTGTATCGCCACACTCAAAACAAGATTTGGGAGGATGTGGAGGTTGTGACTGGCTCGGGCCAAGTCTGATAGACTGACTACTGAAAGCACCCCGTGCAAGAGGCGCACTAGATATTAGAGGTGCATATAAGGTTCCTGAGGTCTAGGAGGAGCTGGACTACCACTGGTTATTGGAAGAGCTGAATAAACGGGGCGACTCATATAACCCCTACCATGACAAACTGCAGCTGGGGCACGGGCACCAGAATGATGGCTTGACTCTCGAGACCTATTGGCCTCTCTCCCCTCTCTATCCCAAGCAAGCATGACCTCTACTCTCCTAGCAATGCTCACCACCTGCTAATAAGCAATATCCATCTCCAACTCCCGGGCCATGCTAGACCTAATGCTTGGAATGAGCCCCTTAATAAACTAGCAAACTCTCTTACAAACTGTAGAAACCAAGGCCGGTGCATGCCTAGTCAAGTCAGTGAAATGGACAGCATACTCCGAAACAGTCATAGTACCCTAGCGCAAATGCTCAAACTCTATGCGATATGCGTCCCTGAGGCTTTGAGGAGCATACTCCCTCAAGAACATATCTGAAAACTGGGTCCATGTAAGGGAAGTTACCTTACTTGGAATGTCCAACTCAAAAGTATGCCACTACTAATAGGCTGCTCCTCGAAGCTGGAAGGCAGTGAAAGAAACCCCACTCGATCCTGATATACCCATAGTGCAGAGGAAACGGTAGCACTCCTCTAGAAACCCCAGAGCATCCTCTAATGCTAGACCACTGAATGTAGGAGGCTTGTACTTCTTGAACCTCTCAAGCCTCCGTTGCTCATCCTCCGAAGTTGCTGCCCTATCCTCGAGCTGAACTGGGGCTACATGCGGTACCGGTATAACATCTGGTATCTGATCAATGTGAACCTGCTGATCTGGGGTGCGGGCGGCGGGAGTCTGTGCTCCTCCCCTGGCCTGAGATGTGGCTGCAGCAAGGGGAATCAACCCTGATTGAGCTAGAGTGGTGTACATGCTCATGAACTGCGCATGGGTCTCTTGGAGAGCTAGAGTAGTAGTAGCAGTACGCATATCAGGTGCTTGGGCTTCGGCTGGAGCTGTTGGTGGATCCTCTGTTGTAGCTCGCGCAGGTGCTCTGGTTGTACCACATGCGCGTCCCCGACCTCTACCCCCGCCTCGGCCTCTGGCAGCTCTAGTAGGGGGCGCGGGTGCCTGGTCATCTCCGGTAGCATGTGTCATCACCATATGTGAGAGAATAGAAGATAGAGGTTTAGAAATTTGATATCAATAATCTCACACAACAAGGAACCAAATGAAGTGGAATTTTCCTAACAGTTACATAGCGTCTCGAAGATAAGTATAGACGTCCCCGTATCGATCTGTGAGACTCTAATAAACCGGCTTGTGATTCATGCCTCCTATGAATCTAGAGATCTGATACCAACTTGTCACGACCCAAGTTCTCCCTCTGTTAACTGCCATGACGGAACCTAGTCTCTACGACTAGGTAAGCCTACCAATTTGCAAAAAAAAAAGGAAATAAAGATACGAGACTAGCAATTTACGGGTAATATGATAAAGAAGTTTAAAATGCCGCTTGGCTTATACAATATCACTCTCTAAAACTGAACACAAAACACTCCCAAATCCCGGAATCTCATGAATCACAAACTAAAGAAAATACATAGTGTTCTAACTCCATAAGTCTAACAAAAGGAAATACAAGAAGTCTATGGCTAAAGGGAGAATAGAGAGGGACTTCTAGGTCTACGGACGCGGCAGATATACCTCGAAGCCTCTGAACCGCCTCGCCTCATATATAGTATGGCTGAGCAAAAGAACCTGGATCTGCACATGAAAAACATGTGCAGGAAAGGGCATGAGTACACCACAACGGTACCCAATAAGTGCCAAGCCTAATATATATATATATATATATATATATATATATATATATATATATATATATATATATATATATATATATATATATATATATATATATATATATATATATATATATATATATATATATATATATATATATATATATATATATATATATATATATATATATATATATAATTAAAAATACTAACAGTTTATAAAGAATAAAATCACAGAAAGAAATACATTAGTACACAAAGATAACAACATGGGATCTCCCAGGATAACGTCCCGCAGTCCCAAACATAAATGTGTAGAGGATCTCTCGGGATATCGTCCCGTATCCCAAATCGTAAATATGTAGAGGAATCTCCCGGAATACCGATCTGTAGTCCCAAAGTAAATATCCAGTACAGGGGGATCTCCTAGGATATCGTCTCGTAGTCCCAATTATAAATGTACAAGGGGATCTCCCGGAATACCGATCCGTAGTCCCAAGATAAATACACAGTAATATCAAGAAAGAATCCTACAATTCTATTCAAGTTCGTATCAGGAAAATAGAAAATTTCTACTCTAAACACGCTACACAAAATCCAAGTAAGCAGTTAAAGCAGGTAAGACAGTTAAGTCATATAAGCATGTTTTCCTAAGCTAAACAGGAGGATTCATATACTAGTGTTGCTCGGTTAAAAGAAAACATATATATTTACTTAATAAAAATGGGGGTTTTCAACAATTAGCACATGTATGCACTCGTCACCTCACGTACACAACATTCATATAACAATAGTACCAAAATCCTAAGGGGAGTTCCCCTACACAAGGTTAGGCAAGCCACTTACCTCGAACCAGCTCAAAAATCAATCTGATATCACGCTCTTGCCACGAGTATCCAACTCCGAGTGGCCCAAATCTAATCAAATCAATTACATAACGTAAATAAAACTACAAGCAACTAATTTAACTAATGAATTTGAAGCTATGGTAAGGAATACGAAAAATGCCCAAAAATCCTCCCCGGGCCCACGACTCGGAATCGGGTAAAAATTACGGATTATGAGCACACATTCACTCATAAGACCACTCGTCCAAAAGTCACTCAATTCCGACAACTAAAACCCAATCGAAACCCAAAAAGTTGGTTGGGGAACTTTTTCCCCAAATCCCCATTCTTCCACTCAAATTATTTAATTAGATGAGAAAATTAACAGTAGATTAATGTATTAGAACAAAATTAGAGTTAGAATTCACTACCCAATAGTTCTCCTTCAAACTCTCTCAAGAAATCGCCTTCTCCCGAGCTCAAAAATCAATTTAGAAGTTATGAATACCCTAGATTTCTCTCTTTTCTGCTAGCAATTTTCATTTCTACAAGGGGACAATCGCACCTGCGAAATTTCATTAAAGGACCAGATTCCGCACCTGCGCTCCTTACCTCGCATTTGCGGTTTCACTTCTACGGTCCTTGAGCCGCATCTGTGACCAACTTCCCTTATGCCTTAGACCACATCTGCGGTTGCCAGCCCGCTTCTGCGGTGCCACACCTGTGGTCCAAGCTCCCCAGGTGCGAGACCAACAAGTTCAACAAGTTCAGAAAATTCCCTAAGTTCAAATCCAATTTCGTTAAGCATCCGAAACTCACCCGAGGTCCTCGAGATCTCAACCAAACATAAAAACCAACCCTAAAATATCATACGGACTCATTCGAACCCTCAAATCACATTAAACCATGCTAAAACCATGAATCACCCTCCAATCCAAGCCTAATGAACTTGAAATCTCAAGAATTCTACAACCGATGTCGAAACCAACCAAACCATGTCCGATTGACCCCAATTTTTGCACACAAGTCACATTTAACACTACAGAACTATTTCAACTTTCGTAATTGGATTCTGACTCTGATATAAAAATCTGCAATATCCTTAGTAGACTTGCAAGCAGCATTAATTAAGACTCACGATCAGGATTTCCATGCTCTTCGGCAAAACAATTGCTCAATAGCTTCGTGAATATTGCCTCACTTTTGCTAGAGGAGTTTCTGTAAAATATATTTTATCGAAGAGTTGCTGTACAATGCAATCGTAGTTTTGTGCCTTTTTACCTAGGGAGACTCTTGGACTTTTAATATATTGATGATTCTTTGGAAACGGTCGTGACTTTTGAATGGCAAACGGTTATTGTTTTAAATCAATTTTTTGGTCTCTTTAATATATATAAGTAATAAGTAATAATTGAAGGGAAGAGAAGAATGAGGAAAAATCCAAAAAAAGAAGAAAAAAGAGAAATGTGTTTATTGGCCAAAGAGAGGTGCCAAGTCATCACTCTTTGTCCCTCCTTTATATATATATATATATATATATATATATATATATATATATATATATATATATATATATATATATATATATAAAGAGAGAGAGAGAGATTGTTATACGGTGTCAATTCCCCTTTTCTAAACGTAGTAGTGAAATTATTTGTCTCATTTGGATTGCTTTTTTTGATAGACACAAATATTAGTCGCAAAGAATTTCCAGAAAAGAATAATAAACAATTACATCATCAAATTTTGTGGTAAGCATGGATATAAAATAGAAGAAAAAGTAGAACCAATGATAAATCAGTAATAACTAAGCAAATTCAGACATTACTAGCAAACGTGAAAAATATGTTCATACCCACAAAAGTAGGTGTTTAAATTATGGACCCGTTTGTTCATAGATTTTTTTTCCGATTTTTTTTTTCAAAAACGTATTTGTCCATGAAAATTTGTGAGTTCTATGAGATTTTTCGAAAATGAGTTTTTCAAAATTCAAAAAGTGATTTTGGCCACTTCAAGTTTTTTGGAAAAAAGTTTTTACTGCTCATAAAATTATAATAATTTTTTCAAATGAAATGCATGTTCAAATATAATATCAAATTCCAAATATCTTTTTTAATTTAATTCTAAATATTACTTTTTTTAAAAAAAAATACAATTTTTATGTCCAAGCGCTTACTAAGTTTTTTCATCCTACATTTGTTAAAATCCAATAATGGATAAATGTATGGATTGTAACCTTATTGTACTGTGCTTGATAATCCTTATCACTAATCACTTATACTTAACTTTTATAATTGATTAGGCAAAGTCCTTGTTTTATCTATTCAGAAAGGTCTATCTTTTATTCAGTACTAATTATTACAACCATCTCAATGTTGGACCATCCATGTTATCTAGCTACTATGTCCTGCTCTGGCGTATGTGTACAAAATGGTGTCAATCCCGCATTAATTTAAAAATAAATTAAACAGTCATCATTTATTATTGATGTGCAAAAAGTTACATATTAAGTTTGCATCCCAAATTTTGTACATGATCATTAAGATGTGACTATCACTTATAGTCTTAGAACAATCTTTACTTTGGGCTAATTTTTACTTTTTACAATCAAATTTAATCCAAGTTCTATTTTATTTACAAAATTGTATGAATCTTTATTTGGAAAATTAAAAGGATATTAACATAATAACATAGTCCCACAACCAAAGACTTAATTTCATGAATATCCCAAAAGTCTTACATTTTTTTATTTTCATGTTGACTTATAGCTTATTTGGACAGTTGTTATGTATTATTTCATAATGTATTTTTTTAACGACCCGGCCAGCCATTTCGATAGTTATATCCTCGTTCGCCCATTTTCAGCTTCTTTTGTGTTCTACAATTGTATTGTGATTTATCGGGTTAGTTGGTTCAGATCTGGAGTGATTTGAGGCACTTACTCTCTTATATGAAACCTTAAGATGAAAAAGTTGATCGAGTGATGACTTATGTGCAAACGGCCTCGAATTTGAATTTTGATGGTTCTGTTAGGTGTTTTTGGACTTAGAAGTGCATCGGAATTGTGTTTTGAAAGTCCGTAGTGGAATTAGGCTTGAATTGCCGAAAGTTGAAATTTTGGAAAGTTGGACCAGGAGTGAACTTTTTGATATTGGGGTCAGATTGGATTTTTGGAAGTTGTACTAGGTCCGTAGTGTCATTTATGACTTGTGTGCAAAATTTGAGGTAAATCGGACTTGGTTTGATAGGTTTTGACGTTGTTTGTAGAATTTGGAAATTTTGAAGTTTATTAGGCTTGAATCCATGTGTAATTCATGTTTTTGATGTTGTTTGCAGTAATTTGAGGATTCGACTAAGTTAGTATGATATTTTAGGACTTGTTGGTATGTTTAGTTGAGTTCCCGAGGGCCTCAGGGTGATTTCAGGTGGTTGCCGGCTTGAGTTTAAGTTGAAGAATGCAGCTGAAGTGTTGCTGCTTCTGGTGTAACCGCACCTACGGAATGGGCACCGCAGGAGAGAGCCTGCAGAAGTGTGGCTTGGATCACAGAAGCGACTAGGGAAGAGATGGGTAGAGTCTGCATGTGTGAAGGCTTTCCCGCACCTACGATAGTCGCAGAAGCGGGTAGTGGGGCGCAGGTGCGAGTGTGGTCCACAGGTGCAATGTGGTTTCCGCACTTGCGATGCGTACAAATGTGGTATGTTGATCGTAGAAGCGGAGGCAGTGGCTTAAGTGATTTTTCGCAAAAGTAGAGTTTTAACCGCAGATGTGGCTCCGTATATGCAGATATGGAGCTGCAGGTGCGAAAAGCTTCGGTAGAATGAGGGGATTTTTTAGGTAAGCTTATTGTACTCGTTTTTTTTATCACAAATCTTCTTTCCCCATTGACTTTTCCACCTAGATTGTATGGTGTTGAGGTGAAATTTGGGGGTTTGAGGCTAGGGATTTGGAGAATGAATTTTGGGGATTTGGGTGACCATTTGATGTCGGATTTTTGATAAATTTGGTATGGATAGACTCGTGAGTGAATGGGCTTTCGGGTTTTGTGACTTTTGTTGGATTTCGAGACGTGGGCCCAGGGGCCGGGTTTGAGCTGATTTGGGATTTTGGCTATAACTTAGTAGTTTTCTTGTGGAATTGATCCCTTTAGCCTTTATTGATTGTGTTGTACTACTTGTGGCTAGATTTAGGACGTTTCGAGACCGATTTGAGAGGCAAATGCATTGCAGAGTAGGATTTTGCTCGGTTTGAGGTAAGTAACGCTTCTAAACTTGGTTCTGAGGGTTCGAAACCCCAAATTATGTGTTATGTGATTGGTATTGAGATGATGCACATGCCAAATGACGGGCGAGCGGGTGTGCACCATGGGAATTGTGACTTGGTTGATTCCATGGCATTATATAACAACTTTATCTTGTTAATATCCATATTTTCATCATGTGATAAAGTAATTGAGTTGTTAATCATGCTAGATATCATATTTAGGCTTTATGGCGGTACTGTTAGGACCTATAGTGGTCGTTTCTTGCTGTCATCTTATTGATTTCATTGATATTCCTTACTCAATTTTGTACATGCACTTCATATCACATCTCAGTCTCAGTTGTTATTTATTGATACATCATATCATTATTTCGGGCTAGTTTTCATGACATTGTGAGCCCGTGAGTGAGACTAGAGAGGTTAATGACTGAGTAAGGCCGAGAGCCTAATTTTGAGCGATAGATATGGGATCAGGCTGCACGCCGCAGCGGATATATTGATTTGTGATAGCGCTTGGGCTCTAAGAGCCCCTCCGAAGTCTGTACACACCCCAGTGAGCGGGGTTGATATTATTGAGGGATGGATCTTCCCTAGACATGGATCTTGTCTGAAGTACTTGATACCTAGAGATGGATCTTCTCCACAAGGCAAGATTGGCCTTCCTCGGTACTGGGTGACTTATAGTTACTGATGTATATATTCTGGGATGGATCTTCCTTGGGTCGTATGGGCCATATACAGTACCGAGTGGTTGAGCATTTGAGAATGTGAGCACATGAGGTTGACAGCATGGTGCATCACATTCATAATGTGCATTGGCATGTAGAGATAGCAGAGTTATATTCTTTGTACTGTTCACACCTGCTTTACTTATACTATTTTTGAGCTGCCTATTAAATTTGAAAGCATGCCTACGTTTTCGCACAGTCATTTCTATTTTATCTGTATCGATTGAGTTCATCGCTATCTTTCAGTCTAAAGTTTGGACTCTTTACTTACTGAATTGGTGTACTCATGTTACTCCCTGCACCTCGTGTGCATATCCAAGCTATTTTGGTCATGGGGGCGGTTGCTGATCGATGCTTTAGAGTTCGGAGACTATCAAGGTAGCTACATGGCATTCGCAGGCCTTGACTCTCCCTCTTTATCATTAGTTGTATTTTTTAGTTATTTCTCTAGACATTGTAGTGGACTGTATTCTAATTTAGACGCTCATGTACTTAGTGACACCCTGATTTTGGGTTAGATAGTATCGTACTTTTGGGATTTATTCTGTTTCTAGAAGCTTTCTTAAATGTTAACTGCTTCCATTGTTATTTTCAAGTTATTCTTACTGTGATGAAATGTTAAATAAAGGCTGGACTAACTCCACGATAGGCGCCCTCACGACGGTTAGTTTTATTATGGGTCCTAAGGGTGCCAGTATGATGAACCTCATTTGCTTGCAGCACGATGATGCCAGAGATGTGACTATTGGAGATGATGGAGTGTTAAGGATGCAGGGCCAGATATGTGTGCCCAATGTAGATGGGCTACAGGAGTTGATTCTTGAGGAGGCCCACAACTCGCGATATTCCATTCATCTGGGAGCCGCGAAGATGTACCAGGATTTGAGACAGCACTATTGGTAGAGGAGAATGAAGAAGGATATAATTGAGTTTGTAGCTTGGTGTCTCAACTGTCAGCAGGTAAAATATAAGCATCAGAGACCGGGTGGCTTGCTTCAGAAGAAAGAGATTCCGGAGTGAAAGTGGGAGCAAATCACCATGGATTTCGTAGTTGGACTCCCACGGACTTCGAGGAAGTTCGATGCTATTTGGGTGATTGTGGATTGGCTGACTAAGTCCGCGTATTTCATTCATGTGAGTACTACCTACTTTTTGGACCAGTTGGCTGGATTTATATCAGAGAGATTGTTCGCCTGCACGGTGTGCTAGTTTCCATCATTTCAGGCAGAGGCACACAATTTACATCGCAGTTTTGGAGAGCTGTGCAGCGAGAGTTGGGCACTCAGGTGGAGTTGAGCGTGGCATTTCACCCTCAGATGGACGGGTCATCCGATCGCACTATCCAGCTATTGGAGGACATGATACGCGTTTGTGTCATTGATTTTGGTGGTTCATGGGACCAGTTTTTGCCACTCGCAGAGTTTTCTTACAACAACAGTTATCAGTCTAGTATTCAGATGGCTCTGTATGAGGCTTTATATGGGAGACGGTGCAGATCTCCAGTAGGTTGGTCAAAGTGGGTGAGGCTGGGCTTTTGGGTACAAACTTGGTTCAGGATGCATTAGACAAGGTGAAATTGTTCTAGGAGCGGCTTTGCATGGCGCAATTGAGACAGAAGAATTATACTGACAAGAAGGTTCGTGATGTGTCTTATATGGTTGGGGAGAAGGTTCTGCTGAAGGTTTCACCCATGAAGGGTGTTATGAGGTTTGGGAACAAGGGCAAGTTGAGCCCTCAGTTCATTGGGCCTTCTGAGGTACTTCAGAGGACTGGGGAAGTAGCTTACAAGCTTGCCTTGCCACCTAGCCTTTCGAGTGTGCATCCAGTATTTCATGTTTCTATGCTCCGAAAGTATATCAGCGATCCGTCCCTTGTTTTGGATTTCAGCACGGTTCAGTTGGATGGTGATTTGACTTATGATATAGAGCCAAAGTCTATTTTGGAGTGGCAGGTTCGCAAGTTGAGGTCAAATGATATAGCTTCAATAAAAGTGCAACGGAGAGGTCAGCCCGTGGAGGAGGCTACTTGGGATACCGAGCAGAAGATACGGAGCAGATATCCACACCTATTTGAGGCTCCAAGTATGTTTCTAAACCCGTTCGAGGAAGAACATTTATTTAAGAGGGGGAGGATGTAACGACCCGGCCAATCATTTCGAGAGTTATAGCCACGTTCCCCCATTTTCTGCTTCTTTTGTATTCTGCATCTGTATTGTGACTTATCGGGTTAGTTGGTTCGGGTCCGGAGTGATTTCAGAATGAATTTGAGACACTTAGTCTCTTATTTGAAAGCTTAAAATGGAAAAATTGACCGGATGTTGGCTTATGTGTAAACGACCTCGGATTTGAATTTTGATGGTTTTGTTAGCTCTGTTAGGTGATTTTGGACTTAGGAGCTCATTCGGTTGTATTTTGGAGGTCTATAGTGAAATTAGGCTTGAAATGCCGAAAGTTGGAATTTTGGGAAGTTGGACAGGGAGTGGACTTTTTTATATCGGGGTCGGATTGGATTTCCGGAAGTTGGACTAGGTCCATGGTGTTATTTATATCTTATGTGCAAAATTTGAGGTCAATCAGACGTGGATAGGTTTTGACGTCGTTTGTAGAATTTGGAAGCTTTGAAGTTCATTAGGCTTGAATCAGTGTGTAATTCATGTTTTTATGTTGTTTGCGGTGATTTGAGGATTCGACTAAGTTCGTATGATATTTTAGGACTTGTTGGTATGTTTGGTTGAGGTCCTGAGGGCTTCGGGGTGATTTCGGGTGGTTAACGGCTTGAGTTTGAGTTGAAGAATGTAGCTGAAGTGCTGCTGCTTCTGGTGTAACCGCACCTGCGGAGTGGGCACCGCAGGTGCGAGCCCGCAGAAGCGTGGCTTGGATCGCAGAAGGGACTAGGCAAGAGATGGGCAGAGTCCGCAGGTGCGAAGGCTTTCCCGCACCTATGATAGTCGCAGAAGTGTGCAGTAGCGCGCAGGTGCGAGTATGGTCCGCAAGTGCGATGTGGTTTCCGCACCTGCGACGTGCACAAATGTAGTATGTTGATCGGAGAAGCGGAGGCAGTGGCTTACGTGATTTTTCGCAAAAGTGGAGTTTTGACTGCAGATGCGGCTCCGCATATGCGGATATGGAGCCGCAGGTGCAAAAAGCGTGCGCAGAATATTTAAAAATAACGGTTCGCAATTTTAGTCTTATTTCAACATTTTAGACTCGGACTTAGGCGATTTTGGAGAGGATTTTTCAGGGGATTTTTTAGGTAAGCTTATTGTACTCATTTTTTATCATAAATCTTGTTTTCCCATTGATTTTCCCACCTAGATTGTGTGGTGTTGAGGTGAAATTTGGGGGTTTGAGGCTAGGGATTTGGACAATGAATTTTGGGGATTTGGATGACCATTTGATGTCGAATTTTTGATAAATTTGGTATGGATAGACTCGTGAGGGAATGAGCTTTCGGGTTTTGTAACTTTTGTTGTATTTCAAGACATAGGCCCGGAGGCCGGGTTTGAGCCGATTTCGGATTTTGGCTATAGCTTAGTAGTTTTCTTGTGAAATTGATCCTTTAGACTTTATTGATTGTGTTGTACTATTTGTGGCTAGATTCGGGATGTTTGGAGACCGATTTGAGAGGCAAAGGCATTGAGGAGTAGGATTTTGCTCTGTTTGAGGTAAGTAACACTTCTAAACTTGGTTCTGAGAGTTCGAAACCCCAAATTATGTGTTATCTGATTGGTATTGAGGTGACGCATATGCCAAGTGACAGGCGTGCACCGTGAGAATTGTGACCTGGTTGATTCCATGGCACTATATAGCGACTCTATCTTGTTGATATCCATATTTTCATCATGTGATAAAGTAATTGAGCTATTAATCATGCTAGATATCATTTGTAGGCTTTATGTCGGTACTATTAGGACCTATAATGGTCGTTTCTTGCTGTCATCTCACTGATTTCATCGATAATCCTTACTTAGTCTTGTACATGCATTTCATATCACATCTTAGTTTCAGTAGTTATTTTTTTGATACATCATATCATTATTTTGGGCTAGTTTTCATGACATTGTGAGCCCGTGAGTGAGACTGGAGAGGTTGATGATTGAGTAAGGCCGAGAGCTTGATTTTGAGTAACAAATATGGGATCGGGTTACACGCCGTAGTGGATATATTGATTTGTGATAGCGCTTGGGCTGTAGGAACCCTCGGAGTCTGTACACACCCCTAGTGAGCGAGGTTGATATTATTGAGGGATGGATCTTTCCTGGACATGGATCTTGTCCGAAGCACTTGATACCTGGATATGGATCTTCTCCACAGGGCTAGATTGGCCTTTCTCAGTACTGGGTGACTTATAGTCAGTGATGTATATGTTCCGGGATGGATCTTCCCTGGACCGTATGGGCCATATACAGTACCGAGTGGTTGAGCATTTGAGAGTGTTAGCACATGAGGCTGACAGCATGGTGCATCACATACATCATGTGCATTGACAAGTGGAGATAACAAAGTTATATTCTTTGTATTGTTCAGACCTGCTTTACTTATACTGTTTTTGAGTTGCCTATTAAATTTGAAAGCATGCCTATGTTTTTGCATAATCGTTTCTATTTTATCTGTACCGATTGAGTTCGTCACTACCTTTCAGTCCAAAGTTTGGACTCGTTACTCACTGAGTTGGTGTACTCACGTTACTTACTACACCTCATGTGCAGATCCAGGCGATTCTGGTCACGACGACGGTTGTTGATCGAGGCTTCAGTGTTCGGAGACTATCAAGGTAGCTGCACGGCGTTTGCAGCCCTTGACTCTCCCTCTTTATCATTAGTTGTATTTTTCAATTATTTCTCTAGACACTATAGTGAACTGTATTCTGATTTAGACGCGCATATACTCAGTGACACCCCGATTTTTGATTAGATGGTATCGTACTTTTGGGATTTTTTCTGTTTCTAAAAGGTTTTTTAAATGTTAACTGCTTCCGTTGTTATTTTCAAGTTATTCTTATTGTGATGAGTTGTTAAATAGAAGCTGACTAGTTCCATGATAGGCGCCATCACGACGATTATTTTTTTTGGGTCTTGACAATTTTATAATATTGTACTCATTTTGATGTATACAATGTTTCGATAAATTGTATTGTTTACCGTCGTTTCATAATATCATGCACTAATAATATAAATATTAAATTTACAATATTAAAGAAAAAATAAGGTACGAGGTAGAATTATTATATAAAAAGGTAGGGCAAAGATAAAATAAGATTATATAATAATAAGGAAGGACAAAATAAGAGAAAAAAATAAGATAACGACACGACTACAACAAATCGGTCGTTCCATAAAATGACAATTTTGGTTATTACGTAACAACAAATTTAACAATACGATATTATATTACTCAAAATAAATATTATATTTAAAATAACAATACGAACCATCCAAACAAGCTAAAACCAAAAGATAAGACATTCCAGTTACCCAAAGAAAAAAAAAACAGCAATAGCAAAAAGTCTCAAATAGGAGTTGATGGTTTACTAACTTCCAGGAATAGACCTTGTACCTCCACGTATATCCTACACACAACCGTCAAAGATTCTCCCCTCCCTTTATCTTTTTCTCAAACATTTCTTCAAAACTGTCTAATAAAATCCAAATTTATATTCAGTCAACTCCTCCCAGATTACTTTCTTAAGTAATTTTCTTGGATTGTCCACATTCTTCTCAATTCTAAGGTACTATCAAAGTTTTGATCTCTCTCGTTTCTTTTCACATTTGAATTCAGTTGGTGAGTATAACTGTCAATTGTTTCTCTATGTTCTGTTTAAAAAGTTCCAATCTTTTTGGTGTTTGGAGTTAATTAATGGTTTTGTTCAGCTTGCTCAGTTTATTTTGATAGCTAGTGCTTTGGTGGGTGTCTTCATCTGTTATCTATTTGTGTCAACTCCAACCCCTTTTTCTCTTTTTATGAAGTTACTCTAGTAGGACATGTAATTTGAATATTGATATTTCAGTGATGTTTTCTGGAATAGAATTAGACTTAATTTTTTTGAAATCGGTTCCATACCTCTTAATTAAAATTTTATTCTTCAGTTTTGTGCAGCATAATATTGGGCTGAGATGAGTTTATATGTAGTAACGGATTCATATATCTGATCCTCTGACCCCGACTTGTTTGAGACTGAGGCTTAGTTGTGTTGTTATTGTTGTTGTTGCAGTAGTTTGGTGTAGCATGGTTAGGTACTCTATGCACTTTGGAGGAAAGTGACAAAAGATAGACCATGAGCAGGTCTAGGAGGTTATTGGATGCTTGTGAAAGTGCAAGGGGAGATGGGATACTAAATATTGATCAAAGAGTTGATGAGGGAACAAGTTGTCTTGATCATGAAATTGCACAACTCACAAAGATTAGGTCAGACCCACACGGGCGAATGCGACAGCTGCTTCCTGGCAAGAGAAAAGCACCATTTTCACCTGTTAATATGTTGGCTGCCAGGGAAGGGAATTATAGTGGTAGAGGAAGATTTTCATCAGCAGACTGTTGTCATCTTTTGAGCCGGTATCTTCCAACAAATGGTCCTTCTGTAGTTGATCAAATGAGGAGCTGTGCTTATGTTTCACAGTTTTCAGCGGATGGTTCTCTTTTTGTCGCGGGATTTCAGGTTTTGGTCTATCTAGCTGAATTTTCTATGTCTAGAAAGTATAGAGAGATCTACCTATGTTTTATGTCCACTGTCAGTTATGATCTTATTGTCGTTCTTCCTGGAGACAGGAAAGTCATATTAGGATATATAATGTAGATCGAGGCTGGAAAATCCAAAAGGATATTGGAGCAAGAAGTTTACGATGGACAATCACCGATACGTCGCTTTCACCAGACCAGCGTTTTCTTGTAAGTTCGTAAAGACTAACACAATTTTGTGCATAATTAGTCCTTGTCCGTGTAATCATAACTGGGGTTTGGTTTGTTCTTATGATATCATAAAATCTGGCTCCTTTATTTCTTTTTGTTTCAACAGATTCTGTGACTTTGAGAATAGCTTTGTTTTTCTTGTTATATCATGGAAAATATTTCCGGTCTGACATTATCGCAAGCTCTTAATATGTGATGCAGCTATAACTATTTGAATTTGATTAACACAACATCTAATCCACCATGGTTTTCTGTTGTCACTCCTTCTGAGTTGGTTTTTATTTGTTGATTACAGGTTTATTCCAGTATTTCACCCATTGTCCATATTGTTGATGTTGGATCTGGTATGAAACAGTCTGTTGCAAATGTTACGGTATGTTTTACTTGTTATGTCGAAACATGTAAAAGATAGAAAACTATAATGTGACAACATATCCTGCATCTTTGCTTCACTATTCTATCACCTTCTAACATCATAAAAGTCAGTTTTGGGTACTCATGCGTGATTTTTTAATAATAAATCATTGTAGATTTCAAATACAGAGGAAATTAGTATGCCAGTATTGTGGTTTCCAAATGAAGAATCTGAAGTGTTAGTGTATAATTTCTGATTGTTCCATACGAGCGATGCAGACATCATTTGTTTCCCCTTTCTTTTTAGGCTAATCAAGGTGATGGTGCCAATTTAATGTATCCTGTGCACTTTGTTATATTAGTTGGTTCGGCAGGAGGTGTTATGTTGTGCCTCGTTTTATAGTAGTGCCATTGTAATTGACATTTGGCATGCAGTCGGAGGTCTTATTTAAGGGATTCATTGGGTATGAAATGTTGTGTATCATGATTGTCATAGTGTACTTCAATCGTCAATGACCTCAAGCATCCATTTGGGTTATGGATAGCCATATCAAAAGACATCATGCAGTGTAATAGAGTTGTTCTTAAGTATGATAGTATAAATTTAAACTTTCTTTTGCATTTTGTGAGACCAAAAAAGTAAATATACACCAAGAATACTGAAATTGTATTCATACTTCAGTTATGCATACTTTTGAACCCTCTTACATCATCCCTTCTCATTCTTTTGCATGCACTAATGCAAATCAATGATGGGGTGGAGGATAAACAACAAACGGCTTTTGCCTTTTGTTGTGGAATCATAGATATCCATATCTCATTTGGCACTTCCCATTCTTGTCTCTATTTCTAAAAGAGGCTTTATGCTGAAGGTTATCATCAACCACATGATGACAGTATCTAATACATTGCAGTTCAGCAACACTTCAGATCAGTTTCTAGTAAATTTTTGACTAGTGCCTTTAAATATTTTTAGCTAGATTTCCAAATATAAGATCAAAAACAAAATA